>NC_069500.1:1289098208-1289333208 GCF_027579735.1 Bombina bombina | reverse complement strand
TGACTTCAGAGCTCAGGTTAACTGTTACTCTTAAATAAAACTACAGTTACACTCATAATAAAACGATCTATTAAAAGCTTTAAACTTGTAATACGTACGCTGCCCGATACATGCAAAAAGCAGAAGTCAAGCGCAGTTAACGCACGAGCGGGAGTGATAAATAGCGATCCACTTGATAGATAGACATTCAGACAGACATATAGATTATAAATAAATACATACTGACAGAAACCGTAGTGATATGTGACAGCTGGTGGAACTAGACAGTACTTTTAAGAGACATCATGCTCCTGACCTCCGTTAATGATTTAATTATTCACAGAAGAGTTTCAATTTAAAGGGGCAGATTACTGTGATTCCCCCCCCCCACACACACACACACACTGTAATGTGTTCCAATGATCCATTTTACCCTCTTTATTTAATTGTTTACAAATAGCTCTTTCACCTTATTTGTCATTTGAAACAGCTGCATTTGCCTGCTGACACCGCCACCTATACTGAAAGCTATGTAACCAAGAAGGTGTAAAAGACATCACACGCCTAGTGGGGGTGATAGCGATAGGACCTATAATGTTAGCTTTCAGTTATATTTCACTGTATGCATCAGTCTTTTTGCTACAGTGAAATATTTAAAGAGATAACATGCTTAGGTCTGCTCTCCCTGCACATTCAGTCTATTTGATTTTAATTACCAATAAACACCTATTTCACATACAAAAATAAACACAAATGAGTGATTTCCAAAAAATACATTTACAACTGCACCTTGTATAACAAATCTTTGGAAACATATTTAGGATAAATAAATTTTATAGTAAACTGTCCCTTAAAGAATGTTAATATTCTGTGCTTTATTTCTGATTGCTTTAAAATTTAAAGGGGTTTTGTAGATGATCCATTTTTATAGCCTATACAGGTTTTTAAATCATTTTTTATAGTTTTGCTTATTTTTAAATAACATTGTGCTGATTTTCAGACTCCTAACCAAGCCCCAAAGTTTTAGGAGAATACTGATGTATACCTACTCCAGCTTGCTCCTGTTTGTGTAAAGTGGGAGAGGGGGAGTGTCTGCTTTTTTTTGCTATAGAATCACTTGCAGTGGGTGTTGCAGTTAATCTTTTTAACAGAGCTAAACTGGGAGCTTCTAAGTAAGTTTTTGAATGGTTTTATACTGGATTTTTAGATCAGTATCTGTGCATATTATTCTTTATAGTATAGTCTATTACATGCAGTTAAATGAAAATTGGCGTATACTGTCGCTGTAAGATGTCACTAGTTAAAGGCACAGTAAATAATTTAGGATTGTGATATAAAATGTTTAATTAAAACATTTTTTTTTTTATATGATAGCATTACAATAGTTATTTGCCCCTCTTTTCCTGTTATTTAAAGGTACACTAAAGTTAAAATTAAATTTTCATGAATCAGATAAAGCAATTTAAAAACAAAAGTCAAATATAGTTATATTATCAAAACATGCACATTTTTTTATATGCACAGTTTTAGCTCATACTGAGCATGTGCAAAAGTGCACTATATATACCTATATGCATTTTGCGATTGGCTTATGGCTGTCACATGATACAGGGGGAGGGGATTTCGAACTTTGGAATTCGCCATAAAATATTCTACTGCCATTTCAAATTCAAAACACTATTACATTATCTTTATATTGTGTATTTGTAAATTATTCAATTATACTGTATTAATTAGTGGTCATTTAAGTCTTAAAATTAAGAGTTCTGGGAAACTAATACACATGGCAGTTTTCAAAGGCTGAAACCTGCCACATATCTGTCCATAATTAGCTTCAGCAGAGAATATAAGATAAGAACTGCAAAACAATGGATAGTTTGCTAGCATAATGACCGTGGGTAGCCATGCATATTCCAGTAAGCTTCACCAAATGTAGCAAGTTGTTGGTGGAGTCTGTTTATTGCATGACTACAGTACAATCTAATTATAAGATGTCCAAACTTTAATAGTTTGTTTTCATGCTCAGTACTTATTTAGCTATTGTCAGATTTGTTAGAAAAATATCCCAAGGCTTTATGCATTTTAAAAATTGTGCACACTAGTTAAAGCAAGTACAATAGAACTGACGTTTAAAAGAATGATATGTATTTAGTGATACAGCATAAAAATCACCATACAATGAATGACTATTTTACTTAAAGGGACAGTCAAGTCAAAATTAAACTTTCGTGATTCATATAGGACATACAATTTTAAACAACTTTCCATTTAACTTTTATCATTAAATTTGATTTGTTATCTTGGTATTCTTTTTTTTAATCTAAACCTAGGTAGGCTCTTATGGTAATTTCTAAGCCCTTAAAGGCGGACTCTTATCTCAGTGCATTTTGACAGCTGTTTACAGCTAAACAGTGCTAGTTCATGTGTGTCATATATATAACATTGTGCTCACTCCCGTGGATTTATTTATGAGTAAGCACTAATTGGCTAAAATGCAAGTCTGTCAAAGGAACTGAGATAAGGGGGCAGTCTGCAGAGGTTTAGATACATGGTAATCACAAAGGTAAAAACTTAAAGTATATTAATATAATTGTGTTGGTTGTGAAAAACTGGGGAATGGGTAATAAAGGGATTTTCTATCTTTTTAAACAATAAAACTGCTGGAGTAGACTGTCCCCTCAAATAAGCCAGTTTTACCTGGCTATGCATATTGTCTAAATGCAGTTCATTTAGCGACTTTTTTTTATGTGTGATATAAAGAAGTCATATAATATTCTGCAGAAGAAGACTTCAGTTGCTATTTATTTTGAATTTGATTTAAAATGAAAAAGGACAGGAATATAAGACAGATAAATATATGTTAAAGCTTTATTGCTTTTCAAATATACACTCATATGTAATGTATTATTTTAACAGTTGGTCAAGAGAAATACAATGTTCCTTACCATACAGTACCAATAAAGTTGGTTTCATTTTAACTGACATAAAAAATGTTTTATTTTGTCTAATCAGAGTGGAAAAAAAAGTTTTAAGATAGTTTCAGAATGCTATAAAACCAACTGTGAGCAAATTACATCAAAAGAATAGAATTGTACTATAAATTGAATTTAAAAAGTATACATCTCAATCTCATAATGAAATTATAGCTGTGTATCAATTACACATTTTAAACTAATAAAATACAATGGACATTATATTGATTTCATGTTAAATTGCTGCAACAGTGTTTTTCCTAATGCGAAAATATCTTAATTAAACCTGTACTACAATTTAATCATAAATAAGTATTTCTGATAGATGTCAGTGATATTTATCAAACATCTGTATTTCCTACACCCAACACTGATACAAATCTCTATCTAATACTAACCTCTGTAAGTACTATTTTGTTCCAAGAAACTCTGAATAACTAATTAATCTCCCAGCACTAGAATTAAGGAATTAGGGTGAAATTATAAACAGTGGTATCCAATGAATGCCAATATTAATCCCTATTATGTTGATGACTGGTTAAGGCAGAGCGCACCGCTTCTCTGTGTGTGTGGAACTAGATTATAAGTGGAAAGTGCAAATGGTAGAGCTATTGTACGTGAACATCGCTAGAGAGCAATTCATAGTACTCAAATAAAAGCTTCAGGTGTGCTAACATTTGGAGGTCGGATAGCGCAGCCTCGCTAAATTCGTAACCCAATAGAATTCTAGGGATATGCTACAAAACTCAGGTCTAGCTGTTGCTAATCTAAAAGAGTGCTAAGTGGAAGGGAAGCTAAAAAAAAAAAAAGTTTAATTAAACAGTATAAAATTATATACCTTTATGTATGTGTATATATATATATATATATATATATATATATATATATATATATATATATATATATATATATATACAGACAAGAGAAAGTTTTTTCTGTGCTAATGCACTACACACATGCAGTATATTATACTGTATGTCACATATACAAAAACACACACTGGACAGCAATACAGGATAAAAGGAAAACTATTATGAAATATATAAACAAAATACGAACCAAATACATAACACAAAATAAAATATATGTGTTGATGTATAATACAATGTATAATGAAATGTATAAAAAGAAAAAAATATTTAAAAAAATAATAATAATTAAAAAAAAAAAAAAAAAAAAGTTAATAACTCCACAGGATTGATTCAATCCAAAGAAATTACAGATATTATATATTAATAAAAGTGTATTTACAGTGATATAAAGGAATATGGTATAAAGGGCTCAAATATGTATTTGTATGTGTGAATGTATACACTGTATGTGTATGTCTGTATGTGTGTACATACATATATACAAACACATATACATACACACATATAAATACATATACACCATTTGATCCCTTCCTAGTTCAATACCTTGTCATATACAATATTCTTTCATATCACTGTTAAAACATATATTTGGATTTTAATATGTATAAATATGAATGAAATATTTTAATATATTTAGCATGTGTTTTAATATATTTTTAATCTAGCTAATGAAAGTATAGGGCACGCTAAACAAATGTTGGCTGGTAAAACTTTTTTACCATTTAATTGTAATACAAAATTGTGCGCTATGCTTAGTGCGGACCCACAATATTCATAGCACACCTTGTAATTAACCCTTTACATTTTGCAATTCCTCAGTACAATTTACTGAGTATCTAAATTAATTCATTGACCATCAAAATCCTCACCTCATTAATCCCTTGAACCCTACAACATCCTTTAATGTTTGTTCAACCACAATGATACCCCCACTACAAGACCCATTTGCACTGTACAGTGCAGGTGTTTATGGGATTTGTGGAAAGCTTCTGATGATTGGCAGGCTATTTGTCACTACACGATAATGGGAGAAGCACAATTTTCCATATGTTATAATATAGCACGTTATGGGGCCTGCAAAAACAATATTACTATTCAATGTTTTAGTGTGGTATGGAACAGGAGTTTTATTGAAGCACAATATTAAGTATCTGACGTGTTTTTAAGGGCTAATGTCATGCTAAAAGTATAAAAAATGGGGCTTAATGAGTTAAAAGGCCTTATTACAACATGTGAAAACACCTTATAAGTCAAGCAACTAGATTATAAGGATGATACATTTTCATTCTCTCCAATATGCTCACTATAATTGGGAGATCTGAGCATAAAATAGATAATATTTGGTGCAGCTAGGGTAGGAGGAGCATACATATATTGCCAAAATGGGTTAAGCTACCCTTTGGGATAATTAGAAAATGTGCAATTTTAAAATGAAGAAAGGCAGATGGATGGTGTGTACCTGCCTGTGCTTGAAACAGTGGAGTATTTAGAAAAAAGTGAAAATATAAGGGGAGAGAATGACTGGACAAATGGGCAGTTGGATGATGTGAGCCAGTCTATGCCAGAACAAGTGGAGTCCCCTGTAGAAAGAAAGAGACAGGATAAATGGCAGAAGGAAAATATGTGTCTGTACCAGAGTTAGAAGGATTCCAAATTCTGGGTAAGGATGTCAAATGGCAGACTGACTGTGAGAGAGAGCAGAGAGAAAATGTAGCCTAATCTGTGCAAGAAGCAGCAGCCCCCCAAAATCCAGAGGGTGTGAGGGAGGAGGCCACTGGATACTCCTTGAGGGACCCCCAGAGTGAGTGTGAAAGATTGTGGGTGACAGAGACCCTGGTAACCTCAGCTGTCACCTATAAACAGACCAGACTAGGGGACAGAGACTGACACAGAATGCAGATACAAGGGGGAGGGATACAGAGAAGTGTATTTGCACAGCACCTCAGTTCACTTCATTACATACACTGACAGGGGTGCAAAGAGTCCCCAGCAGGCCCAGCAGATAGGCCCCACAGTGGAGAAAATGGGAGGATGCAGTTAGGCAACTCCCTATCAACCATAACAAGGTGCAGGGGTACAGGGATTCTACTCCAGTGGAAGGGGAAGATCCCTGGGTAGTTAATCAACAGCTGACAACACACAATATGTTCAGAGGGTGTGGCAAGAAACTAAGCTTCACAGGCACCCCTGTAACAGGGTATGATGTACATTTCAGGAGCAAGATTCAAGCCTTATTGGGGGAGGTACCTGCAAAACTCAGAGCTGCCAATGCCATAGTCATACAAGAACAGTTGCAGGATTCTACTGCCAGAGAGGGAGTGTATCAGATGGGGCAGAATGTTCTGGTACTAACACCCATGAGGCAGAACAAGCTACAGGCTGCCTAGGAGGGGACCTTCAATATATTAAACCAGCTGGGTAGAGCAAATTATGTGTAATTTGTAAATGGAGGGCATCATGATAGCAAAACTGCTATGTGCAATATGTCTGGGAATAGCGTTATCACATCAAGGGAAAACTCCCTTTGATACGCACCTGGAGTGGTCTGTGTGCCACCTCCCTTTGCGTCTCTTATTTGGGGAGGGGTCATGAATACCTCATGATTTAGATGCTAATGGGTTCATTTTATTTAGCTTCTGTGCTAAAAACATTTTTTTTTTCAGAAGAAATTTGTTGCTGTGTTTTCCCTTAGATAAGCCAGAGCCTCATAAATAGTTTGTAAGATCCATAAGAAAAAGCTTTATGGTCTAATTTGTCATTTTATTGCCCCAACCTTTCAGCACAGGGAATGATGGAACACAGTTCCTCTATCCAGGAACTAGCCTGAGGTCATTGACAGAACCAGCCTTGAAAACAAATATAATGTTATAAGTCATTATACCTCAGAAACATAAAGAATACAAAATATATGGTGTTTGGTATCAAAATACATCTAATGACATCAAAAAGGGATTGCCCATCTGTGTGTAGAAGTTAGATGTAAATAACAAAAGTTGTTCTATAATTTCAGCCAAATACTCTTTATAACATGATGTAAAAAGAGGGGAGTGGATATGTCTGGCCCCTCTGTAAGAAGATTGGGTCAAGCAGTCTGATATCGCAGAAACAGGTATAAAATTTTATGTCTAAAAATACAAGTTGTTCATTCTACATGGGAGGCTGTTACAGCGTGAGTGACCATCTTTCCTTGCCAATCTCCCTGGCACAGACATATAAGCTATGAAAGTATTAGGTCTGTTATTTCTCCTTTTTATTTTTAAAACTGTTTGCTTGTGTATAATTCTACTAGTCCTAAAGCCCGTTCACATGGGCCATTTTTTGCAGTACAGCGGTCCCACCTCTTGCGCTCTCTCCCTCCCCCTCTCTTTTGCTCTCTGTCTCCGCCTCTCTTTTGAGCTTTCTCTCTCCCCCCTCTCTTTTGAGCTCTCTTTCTCTCCCCCTCTCTTTTGCGCTCTCTCTCCCTCTCTCTTTTTTGCGCTCTCTCTCTCCCCCCTCTCTTTTGCGTTCTCTCTCCCCCCTCTCTTTTGAGCTCTCTCCCCATCTCTTTTGAGCTCTCTCTCTCCCCCTGCTCTTTTGCTCTCTCTCTCTCTCCCCTCTCTCTTTTGCGCTCTCTCTCCCTCTCTTTTGCGCTCTCTCTCCCCCCTCTCTTTTGCGCTCTCTCTCTCTCCTCTCTTTTGCGCTCTCTCTCTCTCCTCCCTCTCTTTTGCGCTCTCTCCTCCTCTCTTTTGTGCTCTCTCTCCCCATCTCTTTTGAGCTCTCTCTCTCCCCCCGCTCTTTTGCTCTCTCTCTCTCTCTCCCCCCTCTCTTTTGCGCTCTCTCCCCCTCTATTTTGCGCTCTCTCCCCCTCTCTTTTGCGCTCTCTCTCCCCCCTCTCTTTTGCGCTCTCTCTCTCTCCTCCCTCTCTTTTGCGCTTTCTCCTCCTCTCTTTTGTGCTCTCTCTCCCCCTCTCTTTTGCACTCTCTCCCCCTCTCATTTGCGCTCTCTCTCCCCCTCTCTTTTGCGCTCTCTCTCTCCCCCTCTCTTTTGCGCTCTCTCTCTCCCTCTCTCTTTTGCGCTCTCTCTCTCCCCCTCTCTTTTGCGCTCTCTCTCTACCCCATCTCTTTTGCGTTCTCTCTCTCCCCATCTCTTTTGCGCTCTCTCCCCCCCCCCTCTCTCCCCTCTCTTTTGCGCTCTCTCTCCCCCCTCTCTTTTGTGCTCTCTCCACTCTCTTTTGCGCTCTCTCTCCCACCCTTTCTTTTGCGCTCTCTCTCCCCCTCTCTTTTGCGCTCTCTCACCCCCTCTCTTTTGCGCTCTATCTCCCCCTCTCTTTTGCGCTCTCTCTCCACCCCTCTCTTTTGCGCTCTCTCCACCCTCTCTTTTGTGCTCTCTCCCCCTCTCTTTTGCGCTCTTCCCCCCTCTCTTTTGCGCTCTCTCTCACCCCCCTCTTTTGCGCTCTCTCTTCCCCCCTCTCTTTTGCGCTCTCTCCCCCTCTCTTTTGCTGTCTCTCTCCACCTCTCTCTTTTGCTGTCTCTATCCCCCCTCTCTTTTGCTGTCTCTCTCCCCCTCTCTTTTGCTGTCTCTCCCCTCTCTCTTTTGCTGTCTCTCTCCCCCCTCTCTTTTGCGCCCTCTCCCCCCTCTCTTTTGCGCTCTTCCCCCCTCTCTTTTGTGCTCTCTCTCTCCCCCCTCTTTTGCGCTCTCTCTTCCCCCCTCTCTTTTGCGCTCTCTCTCCCCCCTATCTTTTGCGCTCTTCCCCCTCTCTCTTTTGCGCTCTCTCCCCCTCTCTTCTGCTGTCTCTCTCCCCCTCTCTCTTTTGCTGTCTCTCTCCCCCTCTCTCTTTTGCTGTCTCTCCCCCCTCTCTTTTGCGCTCTTCCCCCTCTCTTTTGCGCTCTCTCTCTCCCCCTCTCTTTTGTGCTCTCTCTCTCCCCCTCTCTTTTGCGCTCTCTCTCTCCCCTCTCTTTTGTGCTCTCTCTCTCCCCCTCTCTTTGTGCTCTCTCTCTCTCCCTCTCTTTTGCGCTCTCTCCCCCTCTCTTTTGCGCTCTCTCTCTCTCTTTTGCGCTCTCTCCCCCTCTCTTTTGCGCTCTCTCTCTCCCCCATCTCTTTTGCGCTCTCTCCCCCCTCTCTCTCTCCCCTCTCTTTTGCGCTCTCTCTCCCCCCTCTCTTTTGTGCTCTCTCTCCCCTCTCTTTTGCGCTCTCTCTCCCACCCTTTCTTTTGCGCTCTCTCTCCCCCTCTCTTTTGCTCTCTCTCACCCCCTCTCTTTTGCGCTCTCTCTCCCCCTCTCTTTTGCGCTCTCTCTCCACCCCTCTCTTTTGCGCTCTCCACCCTCTCTTTTGTGCTCTCTCCCCCCTCTCTTTTGCACTCTTCCCCCCTCTCTTTTGCGCTCTCTCTCACCCCCTCTTTTGAGCTCTCTCTTCCCCCCTCTCTTTTGCGCTCTCTCCCCCTCTCTTTTGCTGTCTCTCTCCCCCTCTCTCTTTTGCTGTCTCTATCCCCCCTCTCTTTTGCTGTCTCTCTCCCCCTTCTCTTTTGCTGTCTCTCCCCCCCTCTCTTTTGCTGTCTCTCTCCCCCCCTCTCTTTTGCGCTCGTCCCCCTCTCTTTTGCGCTCTTCCCCCCCTCTCTTTTGCGCTCTCTCTCTCCCCCTTCTTTTGCGCTCTCTCTTCCCCCTCTCTTTTGCGCTCTCTCTCCCCCCTATCTTTTGCGCTCTTCCCCCTCTCTCTTTTGCGCTCTTTCCCCCTCTCTACTGCTGTCTCTCTCCCCCTCTCTCTTTTGCTGTCTCTCTCCCCCTCTCTCTTTTGCTGTATCTCCCCCTCTCTTTTGCACTCTTCCCCCCCTCTCTTTTGCGCTCTCTCTCTCCCCCCTCTTTTGTGCTCTCTCTCCCCACTCTCTTTTGCACTCTTCCCCCTCTCTCTTTTGCGCTCTCTCCCTGTCTCTGTTGCTGTCTCTCTCCCCCTCTCTCTTTTGCTTTCTCTCTCCCCCCTCTCTTTTGCTGTCTCTCTCCCCTTCTCTCTTTTGCTGTCTCTCTCCCCCCTCTCTTTTGCTGTCTCTCTCCCCTCTGTTTTTTGCTGTCTCTCTCCCCCTCTCTCTCTCCCCCCTCTCTATCTCTCTCCCCTCTCTCTATCTCTCTCCCATCTTGCATCTATCGCGTGACCGCGCCCGGTCACGCCCCCTTCATGCCCGGCCACGCCCCTTCACGGCCATTCGCACCCAGTCACGCCCCTTCACGTCCGGTCACGCCCCGGCCACGCCCACTTCTGCTGCAGTGCAGATCTTCAGCTAGGGACTCAAAGGCCGGGTGTGTTTGTCCTCGTGCTGTCTCTACTGCACATGACAGCTTCGGACAAACACACTTGGCCTTTTATTATATAGGATTTGTTAACATCTTTTTATTAATAATGCACTGTGCATCATCTTTTGCATAATAAATAATTCCTTTATTAAAGGGACACTGAACCCAAATTTTTTCTTTTGTGATTCAGATAGAGCATGCAATTTTAAGCAACTTTATAATTTACTCCTATTATCAATTTTTCTTTGTTCTCTTGCCACCACTTTATTATATGGGAAATTTTAAGAAAAACCCAGACTAACAAATTAAATTCCAGAATACAATTTAGCAAAGAATAACCTAAAATCACAGTATAAAATACTACCAGTCTCTTTCAGTAACATGGTTCAAATATTAGACAAAGGCAAAAGCTTAAAGGGACAATGAACCCAATTTTTTTATTTTGGGATTCAGATAGACCATGCAATTTTAAGCAACTTTCTAATTTACTCCTATTATCAATTTTTCTTCATTCTCTTGCTATCTTTATTTGAAAAAGAAGGCATCTAAGCTATTTTTTGGTTCAGAACCATGGACAGCACTTGTTTATTGGTAGGTGAATTTATCCACCAATCAGCAAGAACAACCCAAGTTGTTCACCAAAAATGGTCTGGCATCTAAACTTACATTCTTGCTTTTCAAATAAAGATACCAACAAAATGAAGAAAAATTGATAATAGGAGTCAATTAGAAAGTTGCTTAAAATTGCATGCTCTATTTGAATCACGAAAGAAAAAAATTGGGTTCAGTGTCCCTTTAAGCTTTTGCCTTTGTCTAATATTTGAACCATGTTACTGAATGAGACTGGTAGTATTTTATACTGTGATTTTAGGTTATTTTTTGCTAAATTGTATTCTGGAATTTCATTTGTTAGTCTGGGTTTTCCTTAAAATTTCCCATATAATAAATCTTAAGTGGTGGCAGCTTAGAGATAGTTTAGTGTGAGTGGCATTAAAGGGGAGTTTGGGCATTTTTCGAAGTCTATGACAGACTAGAGAGTGTTGTTAACCCTTGCACCTACTGAACTAAGTCACAGGCATGCCTTGAGTGGCTAGACTGTGACAGTTTGTTTGGAGTGAAAAAGGGTCTGTTAACTCTTTCTGTGCCAAACAAGTGACTGGTGCAGAGTTGGCTAACCTTGGTTGTCACAAATGTTATTTAAGCTAGCCAAAGCACACATGAATTGTATACTTTAACATTTTTAGCTTAATATTGCCTTAAATTGTGCCCATTAAATAGAAACTTTGGTATGCTATTTTATACCAGTTTTCTGAAAACATTCCAAAATGGTGCAAAAGGGGCAACAATAATAAAAATATTTTATGATTTTCAATTAATTGCTATACAACACTATTGACATAAAATCCTACATTTTACACATGGAATGTGTCACTTTAAAAAAATATGTTTTGTATGGATGTAAAAACCAGCAAGTTGCTTCCTACTTCAAGGAAGAGGATGGGTACCACAGAAGAATCATGATAAACCAGCGTAGCCAATTGCTCACTACCAATGTAAAGTTAGAAGATAAGAGCCTTTGATTGACTGAAATACATTTAGAATTTTATCGGAGTTCTAAATAATAATAATATAACAATGTTCTAGATAAAATTTCCCAGCCATCATAAGTCCATATTTATGCTCCCTTATTCCAATAGAAGCCCCAAAGCATCAAATCATATTCGTATCCCCCATCACCTACTTATTCCATATCTCTGACCAGATGCATAACCCCTCTTATGCCAAGTATATGTCCCTATTGCAGATGTTAGCCTCCCTGCAGCACTTGGCAATTATGTCACCTCAGACACCAACCAATATGCTTAAAGGGACAGTGTACTGTAAAATTGTTTTTCCCTTAATGTGTTTCCAATGTCTTGTTATACCTGCTGAACTTGCAGGGATTAAGTCCAGCGGGAATGCATGGGAATGGAGTTGCTGCACTATTTTTGCAGTTTGAACTAAGTTCCCCCTGGAGAGAGAACCAAAATGCTTCAGTAAACACTTCTGCTGTTGGTGGGAGGAGCTGGAGCACCGTCTGGTTAGAGGGATAGTGAGATCCTCTAGTTATGGGCAATAACACTTCCTACAATACACTAAATGCAAGCCTGTCAGCAGTCCTGCTGTGTGATCACCCCGCACTGTGTGGAACACATGGTGCTTACATTTCTGTGTGACTTGCTCGGGGGTTATTTAGCTCCCCTAAGCAGAAATAGAACTATTGCAACTTTAGTGGGTGAGACTCTGATTCAGAGGAGAAATCTGGAGTTGCTGTCAGAGACAGAGGTCTCAGCCCTCCCTGGAAAGACGGAGGGTGTAAGGAACTGAAGCTAAGCTGGCTATGCACCATGTGAGTTAAAAAAAAAAAGTATGGACACCCTGTATCTTGACATTAAACAACAGGTATTCATGTGTGTCTAGTTTAGTTATTTTAAAGTTTTAATAAACTTCAGTGTTTCACCAAAGCAAAAATGTGCTCATTAAGCAGGGACGAGCAATGTCTTTCAAGCTCCCTGCTTTCTTTCTGATTGGAATTCCTTATAGTTCTTCCAGAGATACCTGGGATGAGGTTTGCAAGGGAAATATATGTGTAGACACAAAGGACAATAGCCCTTGCAATTAAAGGTATTTGTGAAACATTTTGTAATAGGATAAGCCTACTTACTTTATTTTATACACCATTAGTATGTGCAGTCTGTTTATCTATGTTGGCTTCTGTATGCTTTTCAATTTAAGGTCAGCAGATAATGTATTTGTTGCAGATTCAACCTTACCAGTTTCACCCCAAAGTAAAAGGTGACCTGTTTTGCTTTCAATGTTACTGTCCCCTCATGCCACTTGCTTCCTCTGCCAGTGTTACTTGCTTCACATTTACTTGGTATATGTGTTAATGGTAAAAGAAAATGACACTCAACACCTTGTGCCCATAATTTTACTTTGAATCACATTATCATTGTTTTTTACTGCAGAGCGAGTGCACACACAAAACTTATCAAGATCATGATCAGTGGAGGCTCCTCCATAGGGACAGTCAGGGCAACACCCCAAAAATATTTGGGTAAAGGAAATTTTTTTGAAAAAAAGGAAAAATAAAATGCCATTGTGGCTTAGTTAGGTTACTATTTTTTTTTATTTTTTTTTGTGGGTGGGTTGGGTTTAGAAATACTAAATTTAATTAAACAAAAAAAACTCTTGCATTTGCAAAGTTCTCTCATCAGGGCGTTTTTTGTAATCTGCCCTGTCTGAGAGAACTTTGGACATGCTCCTTCTGTTCCTTTAAGTGCTTTCTGATGTCACCATATCAGTTAACAAACGGGACGTTTATTCACAGATGGTCTAGCTTCCCATTGACTGAGCCTGAAAGCATGGGGGGGGGCGTCTACATGGGATGCTAGGTGTGAGGAGTAGTTTTTAGTGTGTGAGTGTGTGCACTGCAGCTGGTTTGTCGCCCAGGTTTTAGATCATAACAGGAACGGAGGGCAGTAAGAAGCCACCAAATGAGTGAGTCAGTTTCCTCTATTATTATTAAGCTTCACTACTGTCTACTGCAGGGCTCTATGTGGTCATTTTACATGTTTTGCGAGTGTGGGGCTAATAGACTTTAACTCTGTCCTCCCCTTGCAGTCAATATTGCCGTGCATGCACCAATGCAAACTCCTACTCTAGCATATATTATATAGGATAGAGAAGAAGTTTGCATTGGTGCGTGCATAGTCGTGTCATCATAGTCGTGTCATAACTGTGTAAAATTCAGCAGTGAGGGCCTTTGGGTATCAGACTTATTGCTGCTATACTGTCGTCTTGATTATCAATAAGCTCCTTTAGCTTTTGTCGCTGTGCCTGGGAATGACATTCCCATTTTGCTATGGCCATCTGAGGGTGGGGTCTAGCACCTCACCATCTTCAAAATTCACCAGCCGCCACTGATCATGATATCAGATGTTTACATTACAGAGCCTTACACATCCTGAGAGCCAGGGTGTAACATCTCCTAACATTTAAGCTTTTTGGATTATTCAACATCATCTATATACAAATGCCCCTTCATGTGTTCTAAAAAGTGTGTGTCTGGCTTCTCAGTATTCAGTATCAGTTAAATCCTAAATTAGAAATAAAAATTTCACCCCTGCCATGTAAAAAATTAACCATGGGTGTCCATCATCAGCTCCAAAGGCAACCATTCAGCCCTTCATTGGTTTTAATTTACTTTCATTAACCAGTGTATTGATTATATACATACAAATATAGTGTGTGTGTGTAAAACAATATTAATTATGAGGGGATTGAAGTCTTGGTGAGTTCCCACACTTTTTTTGTAGGACTTGACCCCTAAGCCGCAGGGTATTAAATGTATGATAAACTGCTCCTTTAGGTTTATTTTTGTCTAATCCATCAAAATTGGTTTAACTTGCAGGGAAATCAGATATCTTTAATTTATCAATTCCTGTGTACACACAAGGTTCTTTATATTATCTCTGTTAACCAAAACTAAGAACAACTGAAAATTAATGTTTTATTGCTTTTCTCCTCTACCTGCTACGGGGAGTGTAATTTCTTCTACTGGCTATATTTACACAGCTTTTCTTTAACCTATACTTAAGTATAGAAACTTTCAGTATACTTAGGAATACCATATGAAAAATCAAATGTTGAAATAAAGTAAAATGAGATCTTTGTAAACAATTTAATACACTCCAACAGGTAAAATGGATCACTGGAAAAATATTTAAGTGAAGAAAAATTTAGGGTAAACTATCCCTTTAAAGATCCTTCAACTTGTTTCATAGTTATATGCCACATACAATACAAACATGATCGCTCTGCACTTTTATGTCAGTTTTATGCTACTGTAAAACCCATAACTAATGTATGGCCCCCATGCACCAATAACACCAATTATATGCCACATAAGACTCCATAACAGATGCATGGCTTACTACACTTGCTTATTCTTAGATTTATATAAATACCTGACATAAGGAATGATTTGGAAGCCAAGGCTATAGCTAGGAATAACTGGACTCCATGGTAAAATTGGAGGAGGAATCCCAAACTAGTGCCCAATCATACAAAAGAACAAGCAATAGCCTACATCACTAATACACATCATGAATTGACATTGGGTTTTTTTAAATTTGAAAGCAAGCTGAAACATTTTTCTAACTAATTTGTTACCAAAAACAAAAGGCAAAGATTATAAGAAATGTGCAAAGCATACATGTGCAAAAGGGTTAAAGCACAGGCAATCATATGACAATACATCACATCAAAACAAAAGATTGAATAATCATATTTGTAGTGTAATGCCAATAGATGTGCTACAGTGTATTTTTCTCAATAAGGGTTTACTTGCTATGTCTTCCAAGGAGGCCAGCAGTTTACCTTACCTTACTGCTTATGGTTGTAGTTGAGAATGCGTATCTGCTGAAAGTTATTTATAAGGGCTTCTATCTAGTACATTTTAACTCATGCTACTCTACAAAACACTTTGCTGTGACCTGCAACCCTTAACCTTTTAACTCCCTCCCACTTTCTTTGTAAAGTAGAAGAGCAATGTGCTGGCTATAAAACTTTATTGTTAGATGCTGCTCTGCACAGACGCTCACAGTGATGCCGCACATAAAAAAAAAATATATGTCCTATACTGAAAACAGTTAGTTCTCCTCTGTGGTGTATCTGAGTCTGCAGCCCTGATTTCACTAGGTGGCCTGGGGGGGGGGGGGGATTGCAACCTGCCCCCAGCTCAGTCCTTGAAACACCTAAAAATAAAAAATAAATTAAAAAAGCTTTAGCACAGGAGTGTGAAATGGATCAGCACTGAAGGGGTTAAACAATATAATTGCACCATTCAATCTGTTCCAATTTGTTAGTGTATTCTGTTCAAAGTATTTTTTCATAAAAAAAAAAATCAACAAAGGTAGAAGGGGAGAGAATCTTTTGTAGGGTTGGGTTAGCCTCCATTGGGTGATCCTGCTCAAAGTCTCTTTGCTTTGAAGATATTAGTGTAAAATACAGAAAATACATGCACAAAACTATCCTATAGAATAAGGGCATAATATAGCACTTATAAGTATCCAGTACAAACTATTTTCACTTTAATAATCTATAAAATCATTTTGAAGGAACTGTTAAAAGGGATAGAAAAGCAACCCACAACACACTTTAAAATATAGTCTGATTTTAAAATACAAATTCCTTTCAAGCTAAGGATGGCCTTTAGAGTGTCTGAAACGTTGTCCCTAATTCCATTGGATCATGATTGAGTTATCACCCACCTGGTATTCTACTGAAATGGCCATTATTTGTAAAGTTTAGGTATATACAAAATAAGATAAGGATATGTCACAGAGTCCAAAGAGGAAGGACAAGAATAGTGTCCCAAAACTTGCTTGATTGTAGTTTATTGATGTAATAATCTTCACCCACCTCACAGGAAAGAAGGAAAACACAAAACAGTGAAGCCTATTAGGGAATGTGGTCTCACCACAGAGGAATAGTACTCACACGTTTCTGTATTATGACTAAGCTCGTAGTTGATAGGCAGATTGGTATAAAGTCCCACAGCTGCCCTGGAGATTCAAAAAAACCCAGGAACTCCAAAGTGGGTTAAAGGCAATATTTCTTCTAAAAACACAGGACAGAAATACAGACTGTATACACAAGGTAATATCAAAGCATACAGGATATTAGATTGCGAAGACCTCAAAACAAAATTGTAAACTCAGGATACAATATGTCAATTTTGTGGTTACACTCTAATATGAAATATGTATAAATAAACAGCATTGTGGTGTCTATCATTAAATCACAGGAATCCCAGTCATCGTTACAACATTATTACTGTAATGATTTAAAAGGGGGACTAAATATTAAGTCCACGCTCAAATATGGGCCTTATATAAAAAACAACATATTAAAATCTACCATTATGTAACAAAAACATCATTTTTTTTGGGCATCCATCTTACATCAAAGAGGCAATAATGATGGTATCTATATATAGTTGCACTCATATACAAAGATGTTATTTATTTTTATTCAAAGGCAGCAATTTTGGTATCTTTATTAAGACCCCAATGAGCAAATGTTTTGAGAGTATGAATCTATCTTAACTCTCTTTCGCAATCTAATACAAAGTCCTTTTTACACACCAAGGTTGTAGCTATGATAACACCCTTTAAATTTCAACAGAGACCTAAATAATAAAATTTTCCTTTTCTTTTTATCTCCACTGTCACTTAGTTTAAATCGGCGTATATAGCCGATGATAAATTTGTATTCTTTCAATGGGACGTTTCGGATTGGAAAAAAATCCAAGAGAGCAAAAGCAGACCTATTTGGAAACTGACACAGAAGAAACAGCTCAAAAGGGAACTGCAATAGTCCAATGTCAAGGATTGGTTAAGACCTGTTTATATATTCCGATTGGTCACATACATACAATTAATGTTAATACAATATCTTTGATCAAATGAACAAATAGCAATACATTTGTGTATTATTATTATTATCAGGTATTTGTAGAGCGCCAACAGGTACCGCAGCACTGTGTATATATTTTATGATGTTGCATAAGCTGCTAGTAATTTTTTATTATGTTTATTATATTGCAAACATGCTCTTGAAAAAGATGGCTTGGACCATTGAAATGCATTTCCGAAAAATAAAGCTGCTTTTATATGTAAAAGCTGGTAAAGTTTTCTTTGAACACACAAGTAGCCGTTTTTTTTGTTTTTTTTTACCAAAAATAGGAGCTTAAATCCCAAGATAAATTTCTGAAAAGACTGTGGATCATATCTCAGTGAATTGCTGGGAATCCTTGTTGATCAACCCTCAAAGAGAATAGACTACAGAGATTAGCAAGTGGGATTTTTAATTTATCTTCCCATAACCTAAGGATGAAATTAGAGTTTTGGGAAAAGGCCTTTCCTTTAGACCTTCTAATTCTCACAACATGTTTGAATTATATGTAGACGTAAACAGATTCATACATAAACTTTCTTTGCAAAAGTAATTTGCTGAAAAGAAATTGAAATCTGACATGTGCCCTATTTTTACATATAATATGGATACTAGAATATCCAAAAACATCATTTATCTTGAACCACAAAGTTTAACCGATCATTTATTGGATGACTATGTACACACTAACTTAAAACCTAAATAAAACTTTTCACCTATTCTTAACAATGATACTCATTTAGAATTATTTAAAGAATATATCCTTGAGGAGTTGGAAAGGATTCCAAAAAATCAACATTATAATAAATCTAATCTTAATGCTAAGGAAAAGATAGCATTGAAATGTCATAAAAACAATTCTAATTTAGTGATACGTCAGGCAGATAAGGAGGGGAGGGATTATATTGCAGGATTTACCTGACTATCTGACGGAAACCTATAAGATCCTTAGTGACAAGAACTACTATCGTAAATTACCTTCAGACCCCACAGATAGAATCCTTGGTACTTTATTGGGTATTGTGAATTTTGGGTACCATGAGGGGAAAGAGTTATCTAATCCCTGTGAAACTGAATTATGCGTTTTATTATCATCTACCCAAAGTTCATAAGAATGCCCAATATCCCCCTGGGAGACCCATTATTGCGGGGATTGGTAATCTTACTGATAATATGTCATCTTATTTCGATTGTTTTTTGCAGAGGTATGAGCTAGCACTAGACTCATACATTAAGAATTCCCCTGATTTGATAAAAAAAATTGGATAGTTATGTGATTCAAGAGGACTATGTATGGATCTTGTGTTATGTACATGCCTTGTATTCCAACATACAACATAAATTGGGCCTTCAAGCTATATCCAAATATTTGTCTGGTGATTTATATATTCCTGATTTACAGAAAGAATTTATTCTACAGTTGATTGCTTCTATACTACAACACAATTATTTTGTTTTTTAAGATGACTTTTATCTGCAATTGAAGGGAACTGCCATGGGGACCAGGTTCGCCCCGAGTTTTGCCAATTTATTTATGGACGTATTTGAAGATCTTTATATATATGGATCGGAAAACCGGGCGAACCTCGTCTTCTATGGCAGATATATTGATGACCTGTTGTTTTTATGGAAGGGGGATATTAATTCTGCCCATTCCTTTATTGTACACTTGAATTTTAATGACATGGGGTTAACTTTCTCCAGTTACATTGAGAAAAAAATCTATAGTATTTTTGTACTTGTTTCTGTCCTTATTTCCAGATAACGGAATAATAACTACCACTCATTTTAAAACTGTAGATTGTAACAGTTGTTTAAATTATAAAATTAACCATTAAAGTTCATGGAAAAACAATATACCGTACGGACAATTTAAGAGGATACGTAGGAACTGCAGTTTATATTAGTTGAATATGAAAAACAAAGTATTTTCTTGAAAAAACGCTTTCAAGAAAAGGGATACCCTCAACATAGTATTGATGCTGGATATGAGCGTGCAAGGGCCGATGATTGAAGGTCCTACTTTGGATCAAGAACTAAGAATAATACCAAGACTAATTTTCAAGCGAATTCTACATTCATTACGCAATAGAGTGTGAACCATTTGAGGATTAAACGCATAATAAAAAAAACATTGGGGCCTTCTATGTAGAGATCCCATATTAGGGAAATTATTAGACCCTTAGCCAAGGTGTGTATTTAAATGAGCCCCTACGCTGAAAAACTACCTGGCTTCGAGTAAAGTTGTTGTCTAAAAAAATCAAGGTATAGCTATTAGTAAGAACCCAGTGACGAAACCCTACACTAGCACATACAAAATATATGGCAGCAAAAGGGGTTGCAAAATGTTTTTTTTTTAATTGTAATATGTGTAAACACATTAACCCTGGTTGTAAGGTATTTTCTTCCCACACCACCAAAAACATATATAACATTCATCAACATCTTTCTTGTATTAGCACTTATTTGGTTTATCTGTTAACTTGCAATTTTTGTGGGATCCAATATGTGGGTCGCACTTGTAGGATTGTGAGGAACAGATGGAATGAACACTATAGAAATATGAGGAACAACCTCAAAAATCACAGTGTTCCAAAACACTGCAATGTAAATCACAATGGGTCCCTCGGACACCTTCACCATTTGCCCTTTTGAAACTATTCCCCCTTCTTATCTATACAATAGATACAATAGACTGAGACAACGGGAAACATATTGGATTTATAAATTGAAAACTTTGCTTCCCTTTGGACTCAATATGAATATGGATTTGGCCGCTTTTTAAGTCACTTTATATGATTTATGAATTTATTTAATCATTTATAATCACTGATATCTTTATCACTATAAGCGTAGGTATAGTACCTTGTGATCATATTATGGCATATTAGCTTATTTTAGTTCCAATATATACAGCACACAATAAAATCCATTTACACATTGCCACAGTTTTTTTTATCTGAATAGACTATTTTTTTGTCTTTCACTATGTTACTAATTATTAAGGGCACCTATATACACCTAATATTTTATATATCTGTGTTTACAATCACCTTTTTATACAATATAGTTTGAGCACATGACTATGCAAGGGCATATCGTATATTATATATTGTATTTATTATGTATATATACTTTTAGCCCTCCCTTATTATATGATATTATTATGACACCTCACATATTATTTTATTATTGTATCTCACATCATTATTATTATTACTTTCTGCAGTTTTTATCCACCTTTTATTGCCATATACTATGTTGAATGTTTTATAGTGTGTATAGATATTATAGCTAACACTTTAGGCTCTGATCCGATCATGATGTTATTGACTACGCCCCCTCCCCCTTTTTATTTTCCCTTTACTGTTGTTAAGCGGATGCAGAGACGTCAATAAGTTCCTACATTAGTTTTATTATTCTGATGTATCTGGAGATTGTTATGGTCTATTATCTGGGAGATTTCCCCATTGTTACTGGAGGAGTATATATGAGTTTATAACATCATTACTGATACTATTATTGTTATTATGTATGATATATGTCACCCAGTGGGTGTGTAATCAATCTGATTGTTGATTGGTGTCTGTTAGGTATAAGTGTAGCAGCTGTGAGATTGTTTGTATAGCCTGAGGAAAATGGTGCTGTGCCACTGAGAAATGTGTTGCTGTTGTTTTAAGCTTTTTATTAAACTTTTACTCCTATATCATCTCGTTGCTGCATCTTATTTCTCCTTGGATTGTTGACTGGCTGCTGGGTGCCCTTCGTGGCTTCAAGTGGAAATCTCTGGACTCCCTTCACGGTGGAACGAGGATTACCCCTGGTTCAAGTTGTGCCTGACAGTCTGCCGGACAACTTTTTAGATCCGGCTTGCGTATATAGCACATATGTGCCTATCATCACGTGAGTAGGATTGACTCCTTTTTCTACACTACTGCTTGGTGTGACCAGCTGATTTGCACTATGTAGCGCCCTCTATCTTCTGTATTCTAGAATCAATGACACTTTACTGACTGTTACAAACGAAAACTGGATTTGGGAATTATTATTTCAAATTATTTAAAATTTAGTAAACAATGCAGTATTGCAGCGAGTAAGGCCCATAGAATGTTTGGATGTATTGGTAAAGGTTTTTGCAGCAGAAATAGTAAGGTTCTTATCCCACTTTACAGATCATTAGTTACGCTCCCTTGAGTGCTAATGACGGCTCAGAGCCGTCATTAGCACTCAACTACCTTTTTTGCAATTTGGGGGCCTCCACCCCAGAAACCTGTATCTCAGGGATCTAAGCAGCTACAAACCCCCAAGACCCACCATTGGAAAGGTAATCGCCTAACCTTTCCAATGGTATATGTCTTGGGGATCTGGGGGGAAAAATAAAAAAGTAAAAAAAAAAATGTTTTTTGAAAATGGTAAAAAAACAGAAAAATATTAAATTCAGCTTAGCACTCAAAGGGTTAATCATCGTGTGTATTGTGTGAATCCGTGCAAAGGAGGGCTACCAAAATGGTCTAAAAAATTAAATGTACCAGGAGAGGCTCAATGACCTAAATATGTATAGCTTAGAGAAGAAAAGGGAAAGAAGTTATATGATAGCAACTTTCAAGTATATTAAAGGGCTTAGTAAAACTGAGGCTGTGAATATTTTACATAAAATTGAAAATTCAAGAACAAGGGGTCATGATCTCAAGCTGAAGGGTAGTATATTTAGGAGTAATTTGAGGAAGCACTTCTTTACAGAAAGGATGATTGATTCATGGAATAAACTTCCACAAGAGGTAGTAATGACAAACACTGTGGGGGACTTTAAGAATGCCCAGGACAAGCATAAGGCTATCCTACGAACCAGATAAGTTTATACTTTAGGAAATATTGGGCAGACTTGCTGGGCCTATGGCTCTTATTTGCCATCAAAATCAATGTTTCTATGTTCCCTTCTGTACACACACATACATACATATATACATACATATTTAGATATGTATGTGTGTTTGTATCTCTATGGTAAACACCTGAGACCTCATATCTTTGAGCCCTTATAACATTTTAATACAATATTTGTTTCTTCTGTTAAGTGTGATCAGTCCACGGGTCATCATTACTTGTGGGATATTAACTGCTCCCCTACAGGAAGTGCAAGAGGATTCACCCAGCAGAGTTGCTATATAGCTCCTCCCCTCTACGTCACCTCCAGTCATTCTCTTGCACCCAATGACTAGATAGGATGTGTGAGAGGACTATGGTGATATATTTAGTTTTTATATCTTCAATCAAAAGTTTGTTATTTTATAATAGCACCGGAGTGTGTTATTCCTTCTCTGGTAGAATTTGAAGAAGAATCTACCTGAGTTTTTCTATGATTTTAGCCGGAGTAGTTAAGATCATATTGCTGTTTCTCGGCCATCTGAGGAGAGGTAACTTCAGATCAGGGGACAGCAGGCAGATTAATCTGCAAAGAGGTATGTAGCAGTTTATTATTTTCTGACATGGAATTGATGAGAAAATCCTGCCATACCGTTATAATGTAAACTCAGCCTTAAATGCAGTAGATGTAGCTGATATCAGGCTGTCATGTATGTATATTTTACACTTCATTTTTCTGGGAAATGGTACTTCTCTGGCTTTTAAACTGTATACATAGACTTAACCTATTTTGCAGGGACTTGCAATAGGTTTTAAATGACAATTAATTATTGAGGTAAAACGTTTTTTTGCTGGCATGTAAAAACGTTTTTTTCTCTGAGGTACTGGGTGAAAAAATGTTTTGGGCACTTTTTTTCCACTTGGCAATAGTTTTGATTTAAATTAGAGCAGTTCACTGATCTCTCTCACTGTTATGTGTGTGGGGGAGGGGCCATTTTGGTGCTTTCACTATGCATCAGAAAAACTCAGTCAGAGGTTCATTTTCTTCCTGCATGATCCGGTTTATCTCTACAGAGTTCAGGGATCTCAAGAGTCTTTTTTGAGGGAAGTAATCATACAGCAGAGCTGTGCTGATTGTATTGACTGTGATATAAAAAACGTTTATTTGTGTATTTTTTTCTGCTGCCTGGGTTAGTTATCATTTGCTGAGGGGAACAATCCTTTGCTAAAACTGTATATTCTGACAAAGATTGATGCTATAACTTAATTATTTTATCTGTTATAATATTTTCTGTGCTTCTTAAAGGCACAGTTCGTTTTCATATTATTTGTAAACTACTTTGAAAAGTATTTCCAAGTTGCTGTTTATTTGCTAGTGTGTTAAACATGTCTGATTCAGAGGAATATCTCTGTGCTATATGTGTGGAGCCCAATAGAAATTTATGTACTAAATGTATTGATGCTACTTTAAAAAATAGTCAATCTGTACAAATTGAACATATTTCACCAAACAACGAGGGGAGAGTTATGCCGACTAACTCGCCTCACGTGTCAGTACCTGCATCTCCCGCTCAGGAGGTGCGTGATAT
Source organism: Bombina bombina (assembly GCF_027579735.1). NCBI lineage: Eukaryota > Metazoa > Chordata > Amphibia > Anura > Bombinatoridae > Bombina > Bombina bombina. Next base: position 1,289,309,170 of record NC_069500.1, on the reverse strand, counting down.
TGTAGCGCCGAGTGCATCTGGGCGGCCATTACAAATCACATTACAAGATATGGCTACTGTTATGACTGAAGTTTTGGCTAAACTACCAGAACTAAGAGGTAAACGTGATCACTCTGGGATGAGAACAGAGTGCGCTGATAATGCAAGGGCCATGTCTGATACTGCGTCACAGTTTGCAGAACATGAAGACGGAGAGCTTCATTCTGTGGGTGACGGTTCTGATCCAAATAAACTGGACTCAGACATTTCAAATTTTAAATTTAAGCTTGAGAACCTCCGTGTGTTACTAGGGGAGGTATTAGCGGCTCTGAATGATTGTAACACAGTTGCAATCCCAGAAAAAATGTGTAGGTTGGATAAATATTTTGCGGTACCGACGAGTACTGACGTTTTTCCTATACCTAAGAGACTTACTGACATTGTTACTAAGGAGTGGGATAGACCCGGTGTGCCTTTCTCACCCCCTCCTATATTCAGAAAAATGTTTCCAATAGACGCCGCCACACGGGACTTATGGCAAATGGTCCCTAAGGTGGAGGGAGCAGTTTCTACTTTAGCTAAGCGTACCACTATCCCAGTGGAGGATAGCTGTGCTTTTTCAGATCCAATGGATAAAAAATTAGAGGGTTACCTTAAGAAAATGTTTGTTCAACAAGGGTTTATATTGCAACCTCTTGCATGTATTGCGCCTGTCACGGCTGCAGCAGCATTTTGGTTTGAGTCTCTGGAAGAGACACTTCAATCATCCACACTAGATGACATCACACACAAACTTAAATTCCTTAAGTTAGCTAATTCATTTATTTCAGATGCCGTAGTACATTTAACTAAACTTGCGGCTAAAAATTCAGGATTCGCCATTCAGGCACGCAGAGCTCTGTGGCTAAAATCCTGGTCAGCTGATGTTACGTCTAAATCTAAATTGCTTAATATTCCTTTCAAAGGGCAGACCTTATTCGGGCCCGGCTTGAAAGAGATTATTGATGACATTACAGGAGGTAAAGGTCATGCCCTGCCTCAGGACAAGGCCAAAGCCAAGGCTAGACAGTCCAATTTTCGTTCCTTTCGTAATTTCAAAGCAGGAGCAGCATCAACTTCCTCTGCACCAAAACAGGAAGGAGCTGTTGCTCGCTACAGACAAGGCTGGAAACCTAACCAGTCCTGGAACAGGGGCAAACAGGCCAGAAAACCTGCTGCTGCCCCTAAGACAGCATGAATTGAGGGCCCCCGATCCGGGACCGGATCTAGTGGGGGGCAGACTTTCCCTCTTCGCCCAGGCTTGGGCAAGAGATGTTCAGGATCCCTGGGCGTTAGAGATCATATCTCAGGGATACCTTCTGGACTTCAAATCCTCTCCCCCAAGAGGGAGATTTCATCTGTCAAGGTTGTCAACAAACCTAACAAAGAAGGAAGCGTTTCTACGCTGCGTACAAGATCTTTTATTAATGGGAGTGATCCATCCAGTTCCGCGGTTGGAACAAGGACAAGGGTTTTACTCAAATCTGTTTGTAGTTCCCAAAAAAGAGGGAACCTTCAGGCCAATCTTGGATTTAAAGATCCTAAACAAATTCCTAAGAGTTCCATTGTTCAAGATGGAAACTATTCGAACAATTTTGCCCATGATCCAAGAGGGTCAGTACTTGACCACAGTGGATTTAAAGGATGCTTACCTTCACATACCGATTCACAGAAGTCATTACCGGTATCTAAGGTTTGCCTTTTTAGACAGGCATTACCAGTTTGTAGCTCTTCCATTCGGACTGGCTACGGCTCCAAGAATCTTCACAAAGGTTCTGGGCACTCTTCTGGCGGTACTAAGACCGCGAGGAATTTCAGTAGCTCCGTACTTAGACGACATACTGATACAAGCTTCAAGCTTTCAAACTGCCAAATCTCATACAGAGATAGTACTGGCATTTCTAAGGTCGCATGGATGGAAAGTGAACGAAGAGAAAAGTTCTCTCTTTCCACTCACAAGAGTTCCCTTCCTGGGGACTCTGATAGATTCTGTAGAAATGAAGATTTACCTGACAGAGGACAGGTTAACAAAACTTCAAAGTGCATGCCGTGTCCTTCATTCCATTCAAGAGACCAGAAATTCTCTTCTATGGTGGCTTTATCGGCCACATCTGTCCAGGGGAATGCCATTCAGCAGGCCAGACTGGTCAATTGTAACAACAGACGCCAGCCTACTAGGTTGGGGCGCTGTCTGGAATTCTCTGAAGGCTCAGGGACTATGGAATCAGGAGGAGAGTCTTCTTCCAATAAACATTCTGGAATTGAGAGCAGTCCTCAATGCTCTTCTGGCTTGGCCCCAGTTAGCAACTCGGGGGTTCATCAGGTTCCAGTCGGACAACATCATGACTGTAGCTTATATCAACCATCAGGGAGGGACAAGAAGCTCCCTAGCAATGATGGAAGTATCGAAGATAATTCGCTGGGCAGAGTCTCACTCTTGCCACCTGTCTGCAATCCACATCCCGGGAGTGGAGAACTGGGAGGCGGATTTCTTAAGTCGTCAGACTTTTCATCCGGGGGAGTGGGAACTTCATCCAGAGGTCTTTGCCCAAATACTTCGACGTTGGGGCAAACCAGAGATAGATCTCATGGCGTCTCGACAGAACGCCAAGCTTCCGCGCTACGGGTCCAGATCAAGGGATCCGGGAGCGGTCCTGATAGATGCCTTGACAGCACCATGGACCTTCAGGATGGCTCATGTGTTTCCACCTTTCCCGATGCTTCCTCGATTGATTGCCAGAATCAAACAGGAGAAAGCATCAGTGATTCTAATAGCGCCTGCATGGCCACGCAGGACTTGGTATACAGATCTGGTGGACATGTCATTCTGTCCACCTTGGTCGTTACCTCTGAAACAGGACCTTCTGATTCAGGGTCCTTTCAAACATCAAAATCTAACTTCTCTGAAGCTGACTGCTTGGAAATTGAACGCTTGATCTTATCAAAGCGTGGTTTTTCTGAGTCAGTTATTGATACCTTAATACAGGCTAGGAAGCCTGTTACCAGAAAGATTTACCATAAAATATGGCGTAAATACCTATATTGGTGTGAATCCAAAGGTTACTCTTGGAGTAAGGTTAGGATTCCTAGGATATTGTCTTTTCTACAAGAAGGTTTAGAAAAGGGGTTATCCGCTAGTTCCTTAAAGGGACAGATCTCAGCTCTGTCCATTCTGTTACACAAGCGTCTGTCAGAAGTTCCAGACGTTCAGGCTTTTTGTCAGGCTTTGGCCAGGATTAAACCTGTGTTTAAAGCTGTGGCTCCACCATGGAGTTTAAACCTTGTTCTTAACGTTTTACAGGGTGTTCCGTTTGAACCCCTTCATTCCATTGATATAAAGTTGTTATCTTGGAAAGTTCTATTTTTAATGGCTATTTCCTCGGCTCGAAGAGTCTCTGAGTTATCAGCCTTACATTGTGATTCTCCTTATTTGATTTTTCACTCGGATAAGGTAGTTCTGCGTACTAAGCCTGGGTTCTTACCTAAGGTAGTCACTAACAGGAATATCAATCAGGAGATTGTTGTTCCATCCTTGTGCCCAAATCCTTCTTCGAGGAAGGAACGTCTTTTGCACAATCTGGATGTAGTTCGTGCCCTTAAATTTTATTTACAGGCAACTAAAGATTTTCGACAAACGTCTTCCCTGTTTGTCGTTTACTCTGGTCAGAGGAGAGGTCAAAAAGCTTCTGCTACCTCTCTCTCTTTTTGGCTTCGTAGCATAATTCGTTTAGCTTATGAGACTGCTGGACAGCAGCCTCCTGAAAGAATTACAGCTCATTCCACTAGAGCTGTGGCTTCCACTTGGGCCTTTAAGAATGAGGCCTCTGTTGAACAGATTTGCAAGGCTGCAACTTGGTCTTCGCTTCATACTTTTTCCAAATTTTACAAATTTGACACTTTTGCTTCCTCGGAGGCTATTTTTGGGAGAAAGGTTCTTCAGGCAGTGGTTCCTTCTGTATAAAGAGCCTGCCTATCCCTCCCGTCATCCGTGTACTTTTGCTTTGGTATTGGTATCCCACAAGTAATGATGACCCGTGGACTGATCACACTTAACAGAAGAAAACATAATTTATGCTTACCTGATAAATTCCTTTCTTCTGTAGTGTGATCAGTCCACGGCCCGCCCTGTTTTTTAAGGCAGGTAAATATTTTTTAAATTATACTCCAGTCACCACTACACCCTTGGCTTCTCCTTTCTCGTTGGTCCTTGGTCGAATGACTGGAGGTGACGTAGAGGGGAGGAGCTATATAGCAACTCTGCTGGGTGAATCCTCTTGCACTTCCTGTAGGGGAGCAGTTAATATCCCACAAGTAATGATGACCCGTGGACTGATCACACTACAGAAGAAAGGAATTTATCAGGTAAGCATAAATTATGTTTTTTAATAATGTACTGTTAAATGTGTTTTTGATTATTTTTTTTGTCCAATTTTTTTGTCTAACGTAACAGTTAACCAGAGCTCTGAAGTGGCACAAAACTGACGCTCGTTACATTTACTTTCAACTCGTAATACGTGCACTACTTCTAACACGTGCAAAGAGCCACATACCCCTTATTGCTCGTGCGTAAACAGTTAGAGCTCCACTCATAATCTAGCCCTTCATTTTGAAACTATAAGGATTTATCTATCAGATTCTACCAGATTCTCAAAATAATTTAGAAAATTTGACTTTTAATTGCTGAAAAATATTTTTCCATCTAACCAAGCAGTTCTTGTCCATGGAACTGTAATGGAAATTGGAAATTGATTTATACTTTATAAATATTTCAGATAGCTAATACGGTTAATGTATAACGTTCACTCCTGATATCTGGCAAATGAGTAATTTGGAGCATACATTAATGAATATCCGACAGTATTATTGTATTCTGTGTCCCTACAGTACTGTATACTAGTTTTAGATCTCGACATTATGCCTCACATAAAATGTATTATTAACTGACAATTTAGTGCTTGATATAGCAGCAAAATTTAAAGTTTTGGAATGTACTTTATTAGGGAAAATGTATATGTTGTAAAATATGCCAAAAAAATTCAACCAATAAATACTCTACTAATTGCTGGAATTTAATTTTTATCAAAATACCAAACAGATTTAAAATTTTGAATAGTGATGTGAAAAAAATAAGATTATTATAATATAGCTAAACATGACATTCCAGACTGTGTTTTAATAGTTACATTGGTTGTTTAAAGGGACAGTAAGCACCTTGTAATTACAAGACATTTCTATTGTGTTGCTATAGAATAACATATCAGCCGAGTCCTAACATTTTAAAAACATTATAACGTCCCTTTTACTGACACTATTTTTTTAATAGCCAAACTCCACCCTTCATTTGCCTTATTTAGAGAAGCCAATTTGGACTTTAATCCACAGGCAACAAGGTTAGTCATGGTCATAAAGTGCGTTGTTTTGCAGTTGTTATCTGATAAAGCCAATTAGGGACAGATATGTAGCAGAGTTAGCCTTGATAAGTCAGCCGTGTGTAAGAAAAAACATTCAGCATGAAGGTGCCAGGGGTTTATTAGAACAGTAAAAATTAAAGTAAGTTTTACAGCATTTTGAAAGGGGAACTGGTAAAAGTTCATCTAAATTTCTGATTTTCAAACCTTTCCTCAGACCTCCCTAACAGGCCAGATTTTGAGGATATCTGAACTAGAGCACAGGTGAAATAATCAGCTGATTAGTAAACAGTTATTTTACCTGCTCAATCAAAGGTAATCCTGAAAACCTGCCCTGTTGGGGAGGCCTGAATACAGGTTTGAAAACCAGTGACCTAGATTAATTTTTTTTTTTTTTTTTTTTTTTATTAAATAATTTTTATTGAGTTAAATGAACATACATAAGCAAACTCTCGTGACTCTCATGGCAACACGCCAATTTACATACATCGGTATTTGTGCATCTAATATAAAAGGCATGTCAAAAAGACTGTAAACGGTGTTAGATTCTGAATCACAGGAAAATATGTCTTGCCATGAGTGGTACCTCATTTTACGGGGTCGATCCGATAAAAATCGTCGCCCGCAAAAGTTGGCGACGCCAATATTTGCCCGGGTTTGGTATCCTATATACGGCGTAAGCTAGAAGTTACGCGCGTAGATTTCTGGCGTCGCCCGTAGTTTTTTGGCCCATAGACTGACATACAAAACACGCGCAATTTGCTAACCAATATACGGCGTAAGGACTTATGCGCGCATATTTCACAAAATCTACTCCATTCTCAGCTCGCCACAAATTGAAGGCGCAGGAACCCTTGCACTGACTTAGAAACCAACGTAACTCTCTGAAGGCCTAACAAATGCATGCTTAACAATATACATAGCAGCAGCTTGTTCACAAATAGTTAACCTCTTAAAAGCATTTATTATTCCTGCCCCTGCAAGTGTGTCAAACCAATCACAAACAGCACAACCTTTCACCTGCAGCCTTAAAACACCTGCAAATGCACACCCTCATTAGCCACCATGTTTCCCTTGCAGTATATTGCATTTAGAGTGAGACAGTGTCGTGGGGCACAAGGGGTGCTGGAACCCCTACAAGCCCCTGTTTTGGATTGTATCTCTGCTGCTGAGGTCCCTGGTCATGGTGCTGTAGCTGTCCCTGCTCCAGCTACTGCTGCTGCCCTCCCTGCTCCTCCTGCTGTTGTCCCTGTTCCTGGTGCTCCCCATGCTGCTGTTGCTGCAGCTGCCCATAGGCCAGCAGGGCCTATAAGACGAAGGCATCAGCAGAGGGGAAGAGCACCAAGGTTACACAGGGTTAGGGTCACCCTGTTTGGGTTGACAGAAGTGGAGGTCAGGGAAAAATATTGCTTGACATCTGCAAGCCTCATTAACCTATATGAGGTCTTGAAGGATGATATTGACCCTCAAGCATATAGGAACCGAGCTCTGACTGGTATGCAGAAGCTGTTGTGTGTTGTACACTTCCTGGCAACCGGCTCATACTAGTCAACAGAGGGGCTTGTGTCTGGCCTAGCGCAGTCTACCTTCTCCAGGATTCTAGGGGAGGTTCTGACTGCTCTAGATAACCAGACACAACGATACATTCATTTCCCCCGTACCCCCCAGGAATGGAACCGTCTTAAACAAGGCTTCTATCGACTGGGGGGTATTCCCAATGTCATGGGGGCAATTGATTGCACACATGTGTGTATCGTGGCCCCACATGAGGAGACAATCGTCTATATTAAAAGGGTTTCACTCATAGAATTGCCAGATGGTCTGCGATACCAATCTGAAATTCTTACATGTGTATGCAGGCTTCCCGGTGAGTGCACATGATTCCTACATCCTGCGCCAGACCTCCTTATTCAATATGTTTGAAAATGGAACACTCTCGGGAGGATGGCTGCTTGGTGAGTACCTTCATTCTGTCTGTATATTTCTACTAAAGGGACACTAAACACAAATTTTAATCTCATGTTTCAGATAGAGAATACAATGTTAAACAGCATTACAATTCACTTCTATTATCTCATTGTATTTATTCTTTAGATATCTTATTTTTAAAAAAATAGCAATTCACATATATGAGCCAATCATATGAGGCTTCTATGTGCAGCCACCAATCAGCAGCTATTGAGCATATCTAATATGCTTGTCATCAAAAGTTATCTATAGAATGGAGAAAATGATCTAATCTAAGTAAATTATAAAGCTGATAACAATTGCAGGTTCTTATTAAATGGACAGTCTAGTATAAATTGCACTTTCATTATTCAGATAGGACTTTTAATTTTAATAAACTCTCCAAATTACTTCCATTAACAAAATGTGCACAGTATTTGTATCTTTATATTTTTGAGTCACCAGCTCCTACTGACCATGTGCAAGAATAAGTGTGTATGCATTTGTGAATGGCTGATGGATGTCACATGGTACAGGGGGAGTTTAAAAATACATAACACTTTAAATTGTCATAAAAAATAACTTTGATATTAGACTAAGTGCTATTGCATTGTCTTGTTATCTTGCATTTTTTGATAATGAAAATCTACTGTGTTGACTGGTCCTTTAAAATAGATTTTTGGTCTAGACTAATACTGGCATAAAAGTAGATTGCTTATAATGCACAAATGTAATGTTTTTATTAAATCTATCTTTTATATGAAATTCATGTTGTGTCCCTTTAAAGCACATGATGTACCTGTAGTAATCCAAACACATATGTTACATGACAGGTGACGCAGGGTACGGCTGCAGACCATGGCTATTAACCCCCTTGGTGCACCCCATTACAGAGCCACAACTCAGGTACCAGGAGGCACACATAAGAACAAGGAATGTCATTGAAAGGAGCTTTGGCCTATTAAAAACCAGGTTCAGGTGTCTGGATGTTACAGGCGGAGCACTACAGTATAACAGCAACAAAGTGTGTTCCATTGTCAATGCTTGCTGTATTCTACACAACATTGCTGTGGACACACGTTTGTTGGGGGACATTGACCCAGAGCAGTAGCAGCAGCTGGTTCCTGTACCTGAGGATGTGGACAGGGGGACACTGAGGGGGAATGAAGTGAGGGATTATGTCATCCGGGAATACTTCACCTGTAAGTTACTTATTCATAAGTACAGTAAACCGTAACATTCACATGTATTATGATGTTTGACAGTACCTCACCAACCATTGCATGTGTATATATCATGTCTTGCAGAATTTCAAACTTTGGATTTCCACTGCATGTAAGTGAAACTACTACATCCCAACCCCCTTCCCTTAAAGGGACACTATACCCAAACATATTCTTTCATGATTAAGGATAGAGAATATAATCTTAAAAAACCTTAAAATTTACTTCGATTACCTATTTTCAGTTATTCTTTAGATATACTTTAATGAAGACATAGCAATGCACACAGTGAAACAATCACAGGAGGCATCTATATACAGCTACTAATCAGCAGCTACCAAGCATATCTAGATATGCTTTTCAGCAAAGAATATCAATAGAATGAAGCAACATAAATAATAGAAGCAAATTATTAAGTTGTTTATAATTGTCTGCTCTTTACAAATCATGAAGGAAAACATTTTGCTTTCATGTCCCTTTAACAACCCTAATTACTGTATATTTCTCATTTGTTTCATTCATGTTTAGTTCACTATCATTAAGAATGAGGATAATGGATATTTATACCTTATGTTCACACCTTCTTTAAATACATTATTAGTTATATATACCAACGTGTCAATTTATATTGGATGTGAGAAACCTTGATTTACATCTTAGAAGTGAATATTACTATATGTACCGTTCATACACAACTATGTGATGTGGTTAACTTAATAATTTGCTTCTATTATTTATGTTGCTTCATTCTATTGATATTCTTTGCTGAAAAGCATATCTAGATATATCAGTGAAAGAAGAAAAAATAAGGTAGGAATAGTAAAATTGAAATCAGTTGATGGTAGAATAATAGTAGGAGATAAGCAGATTGCAGACTGTCTCAATGATTACTTCTGTTCTGTTTTCACTAAAGATTGTGAAGATACAATGTCTACATTAAGGGATGCTACGCAAAATAGAAACAAGCTTAACAGTAATCTTTTTACAGAGGATGAGGTTTTGTTAGCATTATCAAAAATAAATGTTACAAAGGCAGTGGGTCCTGATAATATTCATCCAAGGGTTTTAAAAGAACTTTGATCAGTGCTAACTGTCCCATTAACTGATCTGTTTAATCAGTCACTATTAACAGGAGCTGTCCCAGATGATTGGAGAATAGCAAATGTAATACCCCTTCATAAAAAGGGCAGTAGAGAAGAATCTGGCAACTACAGGCCGTTAGTTTAACTTCAGTAGTAGGGAAATTAATGGAAAGCCTCTTAAAAGAAAGAATTATGACTTACATAAAGACAAACAATTTAGAGGACCAAAATCAGCATGGTTTTACTTCAGGGAGATCATGTCAGACTAATCTAATTGACTTCTTTGATTATGTAACAAAAGTATTAGACAAGGGAGGAGCAGTTGATGTAGCATATCTAGATTTCAGCAAAGCATTTGACACCGTCCCACACAATAAACTTATTCACAAACTATATCTCCTTGGTCTAGATTCAAAAATTGTGAACTGGGTGGAATGCTGGCTTAAGGACAGAAAACAAAGTGTCTTAGTAAATGGAGTTCATTCAGCAGAGGGGGCTGTTACTAGTGGTGTTCCTCAGGGGTCAGTTCTGGGGCCTGTTTTGTTTAACATATTTATCTGCGATATCAGCAAAGGGCTACAGGGGAAAGTATGTCTCTTTGCAGATGATACAAAAATTTGCAACAGAGTGGATGTTCCAGGGGGGGTAGACAAAATGAGAAGTGATATACAACAATTGGAGGATTGGACAAATGACTGGGATCTAAAGTTTAACACAGCAAAGTGTAAAATAATGCATTTAGGGAAGAAAAATCCAAATGTTAATTACAGACTCAATGACACTTTACTGACTGTTACAGACGAGGAACAGGACTTGGGAATTATTATTTCAGATGATTTAAAACTTAGTAAACAATGTAGTAATGCAGCGAGTAAGGCTAGCAGAATGCTTGGATGTATTGGTAGAGGTATTTGCAGCAGAAATAGTAAGGTTCTTATGCCACTTTATAGATCATTAGTTAGGCCTCATCTTGAGTATTGTGTGCAGTTCTGGAGACCATATCTTCAGAAGGATATTAACAAACTTGAATCTGTGCAAAGGAGGGCTACCAAAATGGTACATGGTCTAAAAAATAAAACTTACCAGGATAGGCTCAATGACCTAAATATGTATAGCTTAGAGGAGAGAAGGGAAAGAGGTGATATGATAGCAACTTTCAAGTACATTAAAGGGTTTAGTAAAACTGAGGCTGTGGGTATTTTACATAAAATGGAAAATTCAAGAACAAGGGGTCATGAGCTCAAGCTAAAGGGTAGTAGATTCAGAAGTAATTTGAGGAAGCACTTCTTTACAGAAAGAGTGATTGATTTATGGAATAAACTTCCTCAAGAGGTAGTAGCAACAAACACTGTGGGGGACTTTAAAAATGCATGGGACAAGCTATCCTACGAACTAGATAAGTTTATACTGTTAGGTAAGGTCGGGCAGACTTGCTGGGCCTATGGCTCTTATCTGCCGTCAATATCTATGTTTCTATGTTTCTATGTTTATCGAACAGGAATATGTCAGAAACATGATAATAATACCTTTTTTGGCCATTTCAACACAGGTATTATTATATGTTTTAACAATATTACTGTACTAAAACACACCTCACATGGATGTGGATGACAATTATATGGTAAATAACAGAGGACAAGATTTAGGATGAAATAGAACAAGATTTATTTTCTTTTGGGCCTCTTAGATGAGGGGGCTGAGGGGCCTGGAGTGGGTCTCCTGCCTCTCCTGGGTTGTGTGGATCCAGTAGGAGTGCTGGTCACAGATGAGATGCTTGATGCGATGTCCTGCTGGTGGGTGAAATGCTCCACCAACACACCCAACAGTTGGTTCTGTTCCCTCCATCTGTGGTCACTCTGGATTTGCATGTCCGAAATGACTCTCAGCATTTGTGATTGGTTTTGTACCATAGCAGTTACAGATGCTGCCATGTCCCTTTGCAGCTCAATGGAACGCTGTTGTAATCGCTGTTGGGTCCTATGGAACCTGCGTTGGTCCCTCTGCATTCTCTCGCAGGTTGACGTTAGACTCTCACAGGTCAATGTTTGCCTCCTCTGTAGAGAAATGTATTCTTCACCCATGGCGGAAGTCAGTGGATCCATGGGCTCTTCCCCAGCAGGGACTATAGTTACTGGTTCCATTTCTTGATCCTCAGCTGGGAGTGCAGGCCCCGGAATCTCAGCTGGGGGTGCAGGGCGAGGAATTTCAGCTGGGGGTGCAGGCCCCGGAATCTCAGCTGGGGGTGCAGGGCGAGGAATTTCAGCTGGGGGTGCAGGCCCCGGAATCTCAGCTGGGGGTGCAGGGCGAGGAATTTCAGCTGGGGGTGCAGGCCCCGGAATCTCAGCTGGGGGTGCAGGGCGAGGAATTTCAGTTGGTGGAGCTCTTCCAACTGCTGCCGATGGTGCAGATGTCCGGATGGACTGATAGTCCCATTGGCTGCTGGTGTGCATCCACTCAGCCTGCTGGTAGAATCCCTCAGTAGCATGATATTCTTGTGGGGGGGTAAAGACATCTACCCTTCGGAGCTGGCGTGGCTCCCCCTCCAAGCCAAAGGAATATTCCTCTGGCCAAGGCTCCTGCCAGGTATCCTCCTGTAATGCAGGCGGCATAACATTGGGATTCTCAATTGAGGCAGTCCAACCCATGTCATGCCTGGCATACTCCTGCTGGACTCTCTGGACCGGTGGTCGAGGTGGAGATATACTTTGATCCGGTGTTGGAGGGGGATGCATGGGCGTTGGCACCCTGGTGACTGGAGGTTCTGTGGAGGAGTCAAATGATGAGAGGGATTAGTACAGTCAGATATAAATCCATGTGGGCATACAATGTACATGCTAGGGCCTATCCACATTCTCATGTCAAACTCTATAACATGCATGTGCACATTGAGATTTGTGATATGATGGGTTTTAATATGCAAAGTATACATGTATGTGCTTCATACAATAGTTCTGTGTACATGTCAGTGATGGAGAAAATGTGTTCTTTAAGTGACACTATGGTTGTGATGACTATAGTGTCCATTTACTGAAATGTCTACATGTGGCTTGTGGCCTGTGTTACTCTGAGACATGTTAGTATTTCACTATTCCACCTCATATCATGATTTTCAATGTGTTAAGTAGCATTAAATGGACATGCAACCCATATTTATTCTTTCATGATTCAGCTAGCCAAGCATGGAATTTTAAACAACTTTGTAATTTACTTCCATTAGCTAATTTGCTTCATTCTCTTGATATTCTTAGATAAAAAGCATTTCTAGATAGGCTCATAAGCTGATGATTGGTGGCTGCACATCAATGCCTCGTGTGATTGCCTCACCCATGTGCATTGATATGTAATAAACTAAGATTATGAAAATAATTATGAAAAATAGATAATAGAAGTAAATTGGGATGTTGTTGAAAACTGTATTCTCTATCTGAATAATGAAATAAAATTATTTGGGTTTCATGTCCCTTTAATGTTAAATCTCATTGTATATTTTGTTGTTAGTAAGCAAAATACCATGCTCATCATTGTGTACATGAATGTGTGACAATATAGGATGTTATAACTCAAATACATATAATACTGGTGTGTGGGATGTTACTCACCAGCATGCTGTGCTGATGTTGCAGCCCCTGAGTCACGAGCCCCTGGAAGTCCACGGACTGCTGTGATGCTCAGGGACCTACGAATCAGCTCCTGCCATTCGTTGTATTCCGCCTCATAGTGAGGCCCACCTCCTGTTGCCCTCTGGGACATTGCTTCCTGGCCCATCTTCTCCTTGACTCTCCTCTTACAATCATTCCATCTCTTCTTTAGGCCATCCACATTCCTCCTCTGTTGGGACACACCATTGACGGCCTCCACCACCTTCTGCCAAGCATCTTTACGCCTACGGGCAACTCCTTTGCCCTTCTCTTGTCCAAAGAGGGCATTATGGTTCTCCAGGACAGCCTGGACTAGAGCGAGGTTTTCTGCAAAACTGAAGTTAGGACACCTCATACGCTCCTCGTCCTGGGCCGCCTGGCTCCCTCCCTGGGATGTCCCTGGTGTGGGTTCCTCCATATCCTCTCCCTCCTCCCCCCTTCTATCCCCATGTGCACCCTCTATCCCTCTTCTAAGTGTGCCTGGACTTGGGGCAACCCCACTCCCATCCTCCCTTCTGGCTCTCCCTCTCCCCACTCCGCTCACTCCCTGACGGTGAACCTGCTGCTCCTCCTGTCCATAATCCTCTCCCTGCAACTCCCCTTCCCTCCTCCCCCCAGCCCTAGCTCTCCCTGACATCCTCACACTACACACACTCACACACTCACACTCACTCCCACTTCAATCACACACAATCACAACCAGACACTCAGCCTTTCAAACTGTAAAAGATAAATAAAATGTGTAAGGTGTTATCAAAAAAAAAGTGTTGTGTATTTTGTATATGTGTGTATGCAAAATGTGTGCAATATGTAAAAAAGTGACAGTAAATGTACAAGCTTATCAAATCCTCCAAATCCAACCTAACTAAATATTATGCAATGCGCCTCTCTCTCTACTCTAACGACTTTCTCCTACTCACTGTAGTGTGCTGTAGCTCCAAGAACCAACCAAACACACTAAAGGAAATGGCGGCTGCGCAGGGGTTTAAGTATGAATTTTGAATCTCGTCATTACGTGGCGCATCTCTTAGAACTGGCGTTATTTTTTACGAGTCGTAGGCTAATTTGCATAAAACTACACTTTATTGAGACTTTACGTGAACAAAATACAGGCGCAAGTACTTGCGACGACTAAAATGTGTATTTGCGCACATTTTGCCTGCTCGCCGTTTTTTCCTACTTACGCCAGTTTAGCATCTGACGGCGCTGAATATTGGATAGCTAGAGTTGCGAGCTGAAACTGCGGGCGACGCGGGTTACCTCGCTTGCGCCGCAAACTACGATCTATATCGGATCGACCCCTACATATTTGCATTTTCGGATGGACAATTGGCGTGCAAAATAACATATGATAGTCCATGGGCAACAAAATATATAAGTTATACAATGTAATACAGGAAACATAATTAAATATGTTAGTAAATGAGTAGATAAGTAAGTAAGTAAGCAAATTATTTAATTTAACATTATAAAAAAGTGAAATCAAAGTTTACCATCAGTTTAAGGAGATTTATGCTGTGTGATATTCAAGGCTTCTTTTGCTTCTTTATATGAGCGTTTCATATATTAATTTTTAGATTTGCCTACAGAAATATGACATAACATTTGTGCGGACAATCTTTTATGATACAAAAGAATATTTAAATTCATCAAGTGAAATTTGCAATTGTTTAAGAGCAACAAGCCAGATACTGATCCAATTATGCACATTCCAAATCAAAGCTATAATTCAAGTGCTATAAATATAAATATATATATACTGTATATATATCTTTTTGTCTCTTTTTTTTCAACTTTCTAGGAACATTTTGACTAACTGTTTAAGTACATGTTTGTAATGATTCAGCTAAGATACGTGTAGGAACAAAAATGTTTCTAACACCAACCATTTAAAGTAAAGGTATACAACCTTCTTACAATACATAGCATATAGAATAAAACCATAATTATTTTCATATGTGCCATTGATTATAGGGTCACATGTCTGATTGCCATTACCATTTGTAGGTTCCTTGAATGTGTTATCATGGCCTCATTTAACTCAACCCAGCTGTCATGCGAATCAGATGTCACTTACATACATTTTGATTATATCTGGATTCTATTAAAGTGTTTTTAGTGAAAGTATAGTTTGTTAATTGTGTTTGCTTACATGATACACTTGCTCCAGAGTCAGACAATATATTTTATTGTTTGCAATGCTTAATTTCATTAGATTGTAAAAAAAAAAAGTTAATATTTTCTACTAAAGTTACGAGTTATTGACAATATTCACTGTTTCATACAGAATGTTTCATACAGAAAGTATATATATATTTTATATTTGGATAGAAATGCAAACAGCACAATTAAATAGGTTTGCTAGGTATATTCAAATATGAATTATGGCTAACCAGAATGGGATTTAATCACATTCTTCATAGTAATATCTATAAAATCTTAAAAGGGACATAACATTACAAAAAGAAAATGCTCTAATGTGTTATAGTAATATGCAGTATAATAATAAAAGAGCCCAATAACGCTTGTCATGTGGTGTGTATGGAGCCGTAAGTATTCAAAGCAGTGGGGAACAAGCTCGGTTCATAAACAGCTTCACCTGCTA
The DNA here is from genome assembly GCF_027579735.1 of Bombina bombina. Lineage (NCBI taxonomy): Eukaryota > Metazoa > Chordata > Amphibia > Anura > Bombinatoridae > Bombina > Bombina bombina. The sequence goes on along the minus strand of NC_069500.1, from coordinate 1,289,293,249 downwards.
CACAACAAAACCCCTTGTATTCATACCTCAATGCGGTGGGCAGACAAAGCCACTTCTTCCAGGGATGATTGACCAGGATTCCAAAAGGAGGGGGACCATGCTGATAACGCGATCTTCCACCTCTCTCTTTTCCAGTATTAACATTTGTATGTGCAGGGCTTTTTCCGGATATGACGTGTACCAAAACAATCTTCGTTTCCACACTCTGCTTATACCCCACTTCCAAAACAGGCTCTGTTTCTGTGTACCTAATGATTTACTCATGCCGTTACAAACTTGCTTTGGACATAAAATGAAGGGGCTCCTCACTGCCCCAAGTAATGAATAAAGATAAATGAAATATAGTCGCAAAAATATGTTACTCTTAAAAAATATTACACTTTATTGTATCCATTAAAACAGCATACAAAATATAAAAACATTGAAAAATAAGAAGACTGGTCTAACGCGTTTCGGCTAGCTTGTTGCCGTATTCATAGACCCTCGACCTATTTTTCAATCTTTTTATATTTTGTATGCTGTTTTAATGGATACAATAAAGTGTAATATTTTTTAAGAGTTACATATTTTTGGGACTATATTTCATTTATCTTTAGTAATATGCAGGCAATAGAGCAATAATAAATTGTTCAAATGTTCTTATTCAAATCAAAAAACAATTCAAATCTTCTTATTTTTCAAAATTCACCAACACCAGTTCTAGGCTTGTTTGTAATATCGTGGTCGCACTGTACCAAGCGTGTTTACTTGCAATATCACATTTGGTACAGTGTGACAGCAATATTTCAAGTAAACCTGTTCTGTACAGTGAGAACTTACATTGGGCCAGATTACGAGTGGAGCGCAAAATCGCAAATGTGCACTGGAATGTGAAGTACAGGGCAATGTGAACACAAGCTCGCATTCGCATTGCATGGAACCTTTGCACTCAATAGAGTGCGCTTTAATAGGCTCCTATAAGAGCCTCATCCTCATGCCTTGAAACACAACAGAAAAAGCTAGTGCAGCGATGGGGGCAAGTCATGCAGTGATGGGCAGCAAATTAAAATTTATATGAATATATACATATATATTTATGTGTTTATATGTGTATATATTTTTTTAAAATGCTATTTTTTTTAAAATAAATAACTAAACTACACTTACATTTGGGGGCAATTGGGGCACATTTTGAAAATTAACCAAAGATCTGATCTCAAGAGCAGCACTACTGGGAGCTAGCTGCTGATTGGTGGCTGCACATGTATGCCTGTTATAATTGGTTCACCAGATGTGTTTACCTATGGCTAGATTTAGAGTTTTGTGGCCAAAGGGGTGCGTTAGCTACGTGTCTTTTTTTTCTAGCGCTGCTTCTAAACAACGCTGGTATTTAGAGTTCTCTGAAGGGCTGCGTTAGGCTCCAAAAAGGGAGCGTAAAGGCATATTTTCCGCCACTTTAACTCTCAATACCAGCGTTGCTTACGGTAGCGGCTAGCTGGAAAAACATGCTCGTGCACGATTCCCCCATAGGAAACAATGGGGCAGTTTGGGCTGAAAAAAAACCTAACACCTGCAAAAAAGCAGTGTTCTGCTCCTAACACAGCCCCATTGTTTCCTATGGTGAAACACTCTCTAAGTCTGCACCTAACACCCTAACATGAACTCCGAGTCTAAACACCACTAACCTTACACTTATTAACCCCTAATCTGCCGCCCCCACTATCGCTGACACCTGCATTACACAATTAACCCCTAATCTTCCGCTCCAGACACAGCCGCAACCTACATTATCCCTATGAACCCCTAATCTGCTGCCCCTAACTTCGCCGACACCTATATTATATTTATTAACCCCTAATCTGCCCCCCAACGTCGCCGCTACCTTACCTACACTAATTAACCTCTAATCTGCCGACCGGACCTCGCCGCCACTCTAATAAATGTATTAACCCCTAAAGCTAAGTCTAACTCTAACCCTAACACCCCCCTAAATTAAATATAATTTTAATCTAACAAAATAAATTAACTCTTATTAACTAAAGTATTACTATTTAAAACGAAATACTTACCTGTAAAATAAACCCTAATATAGCTACAATATAACAAATAATTATATTGTAGCTATTTTAGGATTTATATTTATTTTACAGGCAACTTTGTATTTATTTTAACTAGGTACAATAGATATTAAATAGTTATTAACTATTTAATAGCTACCTAGTTAAAATAATTACCAAATTACCTGTAAAATAAATCCTAACCTAAGTTACAATTAAACCTAACACTACACTATCAATAAATTAATTAAATAAATTACCTACTATTACATACAATTAAATAAACTAAACTAAAAACAAACACTAAATTACAAAAAAAAAAGATTACAAGAATTTTAAGCTAATTACACCTACTCTAAGCCCCCTAATAAAATAACAAAGCCCACCAAAATAATAAAGGTCCCTACCCTATTCTAAATTAAAAAGTAACCAGCTCTTTTACCAGCCCTTAAAAGGGCTTTTTGAATCAGCCAATCAGATTCAAGTTCAATCGGATTGGCTGATCCAATCAGCCAATCAGATTGAGCTCGCATTCTATTGGCTGTTCCGATCCGCCAATAGAATGTAAGCTCAATCTGATTGGCTGATTGGATCAGCCAATCCGATTGAACTTGAATCTGATTGGCTGATTCAATCAGCCAATCAGATTTTTCTTACCTTAATTCCGATTGGCTGATAGAATCCTATCAGCCAATCGGAAATCGAGGGACGCCATCTTGGATGACGTCCCTTAAAGGAACCTTCATTTGGCGAGTAGGTGTCGGTGAAGAAGGATGGATCCGCGTCGGCTGGAAGAAGATGGCTCCGCTCCGGATGGATGAAGATAGAAGATGCCGCTTGGCTGAAGATGTCTGCCGGTCCGGATGTCCTCTTCTGCCCGGATAGGATGAAGACTTCTGCCGCTCCGGATGTCCTCTTTTGGTCCATCGGTGCCCGGCTGGGTGAAGACGACTCAAAGTAGGGAGATCTTCAGGGGGGTAGTGTTAGGTTTATTTAAGGGGGGTTTGGGTTAGAGTAGGGGTATGTGGGTGGTGGGTTGTAATGTTGGGGGGGGTATTGTGTTTTTTTTACAGGCAAAAGAGCTGATTACTTTGGGGCATGCCCCGCAAAAAGCCCTTTTAAGGGCTGGTAAAAGAGCTGCCCGACCTTTATTATTTTGGGGGGGCTTTGTTATTTTATTAGGGGACTTAGAGTAGGTGTAATTAGCTTAAAATTCTTGTAATCTTTTTTTTTGTAATTTAGTGTTTGTTTGTTTTTGTAATTTAGTTTAGTTTATTTATCTGTATGTAATTGCAGGTAATTGATTTAATTAATTTATTGATAGTATAGTGTTAGGTTTAATTGTAACTTAGGTTAGGATTTATTTTACAGCTAATTTGGTAATTATTTTAACTAGGTAGCTATTAAATAGTTAATAACTATTTAATAGCTATTGTACCTAGTTAAAATAAATACAAAGTTGCCTGTAAAATAAAAATAAACCCTAAAATAGCTACAATATAATTATTCGTTATATTGTAGCTATATTAGGGTTTATTTTACAGGTAAGTATTTAGCTTTAAATTGGAATACTTTAGTTAATAATATTTAATTTATTTTGTTAGATTAAAATTATATTTAATTTAGGGGGGTGTTAGGGTTAGGGTTAGGGTTAGACTTAGCTTTAGGGGTTAGTACATTTATTATAGTAGCGCCGAGGTCCGGTCGGCAGATTAGGGGTTAATACTTGAAGTTAGGTGGCAGCGATGTTAGGGAGGGCAGATTAGGGGTTAATACATTTATTAGAGTAGCGGCGAGGTCCGGTCGGCAGATTAGGGGTTAGTAAGTGTAGTTAGGTAGCGGCGACGTTGGGGGGGGGCAGATTAGGGGTTAATAAATATTATGTAGTTGTCGGTGATGTTAGGGGCAACAGATTAGGGGTTCATAGGGATAATGTAGGTGGCGGCGGTGTGCGGTTGGCAGATTAGGGGTTAAAAATATTTATTATAGTGGCGGCGATGTGGGGGGGGGCCTCGGTTTAGGGGTACATAGGTAGTTTATGGGTGTTAGTGTACTTTAGAGCACAGTAGTTAAGAGCTTTATAAACTGGCGTTAGCCCAGAAAGCTCTTAACTACTGACTTTTTTCTGCGGCTGGAGTCTTGTCGGTAGAGGGTCTACTCCTCACTTCAGCCAAGACTCTAAATACCGGCGTTAGGAAGATCCCATTGAAAAGATAGGATATGCAATTGGCGTAAGGGGATCTGCGGTATGGAAAAGTCGCGGCTTGAAAGTGAGCGTTAGACCCTTTCCTGGATGACTCTAAATACCAGCGGGCGGCCAAAAGCAGCGTTAGGACCCCTTAACGCTGCTTTTGACGGCTACCGCAGAACTCTAAATCTAGCGGCTAGTTACCAGCAGTACATTGCTGCTCCTTCAACAAAGAACACTAAGAGAATGAGGCAGATTTGATAATAGAAGGAACATTGTTTATAACAGTATGATGTAAAATGTAGTTTTCCATAAAAATTGTAATCAAGTAATATAAAAAAATCTTTATCAATACAATTTCATAAATTTTGCACTTAGTATTTTGCCACCTATTCCTGTTTTTACTTACTGTAATTTTTTCATTTTTACACAGAACTCTGACCCTCCATGCTGCACAGCCATTGGTTGATAAATGCAGGATCTCGTTTATATCTGCTCCTAATTGGCCACATCAAAGGAAAAAAGTTAAACAATCCTCAAGAGTGGCTACCACTAAACTGGAAAACAATGCAACTTTTGCTAACAAAATTATATTTTTTTAACATTTTTTAAACACTTAGGCTTTGATTACAAGTGAAGTTGAAAAATATTTGCGGTCTTGTGAATTAAAGGAACAGTCTAGTCAAAAATAAACTTTAATGATTCATATAGGGCATGCCATTTTAAACAACTTTGCAACTTACATTTATAATTAATTTTGCTTTGTTCTCTTGGTATTCTTAGTTGAAAGTTAAACCTAGGTAGGCTCATATGCTAATTTATTTTCCCTTGAAGGCTGCCTCTTATCTGAGTGCATTTGGAATTTTTTTCACAACTAGAGGGTGTTAATTCATGTGTGACATATAGATAACATTGTGCTCACAACCGCATAGTTACCTTGGATTCAGCACTGAATGGCTAAAATGCAAGTCTGTCAAAAGAACTGAGATAAGTGGCAGTCTGCAGAGGGTTAGATACAAGGTAATCATAGAGGTAAAAATTGTATTAATATAACTGTGCTGGTTATGCAAAACTGGGGAATGGGTAATAAAGGGATTATCTATCTTTTTAAACAATAACAATTCTGGTGTTTGCCCTTTAAAATTGCTTGAGTGCTATCAACCACCTCTATTTTTTGAGCTCCAGAGTTGTTTTTTATAATTTAAAGGATAGTCTAGAGCACGCTAAATGTTACACTTAAAAGATCTATAGGGGGCACTAGGTAAAAATCATCACCTAGATTACGAGTTTTGCGTTAGAGGCTATGCGGTGCTAACGAGCAGTGTATGCTCACCGCTCACTTACAGACAGCGCTGGTATTACGGGTTTTTACAAACCAGACAAGAAGTGAGCGTTGAGCTCATTACCGCACTCCAATACCAGCGCTGCTTACATTAGCGGTGAGCTGGTGTAATATGCTCGTGCACGATTTCCCCATACGAATCAACGGGGAGAGACGGCTGAAAAAACGTCTAACACCTGCAAAAAAGTAGCGTAAAACTCACTAACGCAGCCCCATTGATTCCTATGGGGAAATAAAATGTATGTCTACACCTAACACCCTAACATGAACCCCGAGTCTAAACACCCCTAATTTTACACTTATTAACCCCTAATTTGCCGCCCCCGACATCGCAGACACCTACATTATAATTATTAACCCCTAATCTGCCACTCCAGACACTGCCGCCACCTACATTATACTTATGAACCCCTAATCTGCTGCCCCCAATATCGCTGACACCTACATAATATTTATTAACCCCTAATCTGCCGCCCCTAATGTCGCCGCAACCTACCTACATTTATTAGCCCCTAATCTGTTGCCCCCAACGTCGCCGCCACTATAATAAACATATTAACCCCTAAACCGCCGCACTCTGCCTTGCAAACATTAGTTAAATATTATTAACCCCTAATCTGCTGTCCCTAACATCGCTGACACCTACCTACATTTATTAACCCCTAATCTGCCGCCCACAACATCGCCGCTACTATACTAAAGTTATTAACCCCTAAACCTAAGTCTAACCCTAAACCTAACACCCCCTAACTCAAATATAATTTAAATAAATATAAATAAAAATGACTATAATTAACTAAATTATTCCTATTTAAAACTAAATACTGACCTGTAAAATAAACCCTAAGATCGCTACAATATAACTAATAGTTACATTGTATCTATTTTAGGATTTATTTTAATTTTACAGGCAAGTTTGTATTTATTTTAACTAGGTACAATAGTTATTAATTATTTAATAACTACCTAGTTAAAATAAATACAAAAGTACCTGTAAAATAAAACCTAACCTAAGTTACAATTATACCTAACACTACACTATAATTAAAATATTTCCCTAAATTAAATACAATTAAATACAATTAAATTAAATTATCTAAAGTACAAAAAAACCTCCACTAAATTACAGATAATAATAAACAAATTACAAGATTTTTAAACTAATTACACCTAATCTAATCCCCCTAACAAAATAAAAAAGCCCCCCAAAATAAAATAAAAGCCCTACCCTACACTAAATTATAAATAGCCCTTAAAAGGGTCTTTTGCAGGGCATTGCCCCAAAGTAATCAGCTCTTTTACCTGTAAAAAAAATTACAATGCTCTGCGTCGGATGTCTTGAAGATGGACCCGCTCTGCGCTGGATGGATGAAGATAGAAGATGCCGTCTGGATGAAGACTTCTGCCCGTCTGGAGGACCACTTCGCCCGGCTTGGATGAAGACTTCTCCCGGCTTCGTTGAGGACTTCGGCCCGGTTGGATGAAGACTTCTCCCGGTAAGGTGATCTTGAAGGGGTTAGTGTTAGGTTTTTTTAAGGGGGTATTAGTTGGGTTTTAGAGTAGGGTTGGTTGTGTGGGTGGTGGGTTTTAATGTTGGGGGGGATTTGTAATTTTTTTTTACAGGTAAAAGAGCTGATTACTTTGGGGCAATGCCCTGCAAAAGGCCCTTTTATGGGCTATTTGTAATTTAGTGTAGGGTAGGGCTTTTTTTATTTTGGGGGGGCTTTTTTATTTTGTAAGGGGGATTAGATTAGGTGTAATTAGTTTAAAAATCTTGTAATTTGTTTATTATTATCTGTAATAGTGTTTGTTTGTTTTGTACTTTAGATAATTTAATTGTATTTAATTGTATTTAATTTAGGGAAATAATTTAATTATAGTGTAGTGTTAGGTGTAATTGTAACTTAGGTTAGGTTTTATTTTACAGGTATTTTTTTATTTATTTTAACTAGGTAGTTATTAAATAGTTAATAACTATTTAATAACTATTGTACCTAGTTAAAATAAATACAAACTTGCCTGTAAAATAAAAATAAATCCTACAATGTAACTATTAGTTATATTGTAGCTATCTTAGGGTTTATTTTACAGATAAGTATTTAGTTTTAAATAGGAATAATTAAGTTAATTATAGTAATTTTTATTTATATTTATTTAAATTATATTTAAGTTAGGGGGTGTTAGGTTTAGGGTTAGACTTAGGTTTAGGGGTTAATAACTTTAGTATAGTGGCGGCGACGTTGTGGGCGGCAGATTAAGGGTTAATAAATGTAGGTAGGTGTCAGCGATGTTAGGGACGGCAGATTAGGGGTTAATAATATTTAACTAATGTTTGCGAGGTGGGAGTGCGGCGGTTTAGGGGTTAATATATTTATTATAGTGGCGGCAATGTCCGGTTCGGCAGATTAGGGGTTAATAAAAGAAATTAGTGTTTGCGATGCGGGAGGGCGTCGGTTTAGGGGTTAATAGGTAGTTTATGGGTGTTAGTGTACTTTTTAGCACTTTAGACTAAACTACTGACTTTAAAATGCGGTACCAGTCTTGACAGGAGAGGGTCTACCGCTCTCTTTTTGGCAGACTCATAATACCGGCGCTATTCAAGTCCCATTGAAAAAAGAGGATACGCAATTGACGTAAGTGGATTTGCGGTATTTCCAAGTCTGGTCAAAAAAGTGAGCGGTACACCTGCACCTGCAAGACTCGTAATACCAGCAGGAGTTAAAAAGTAGCGTTAGGACCTCTTAACGCTGCTTTTTTTACCTAATGCACAACTCGTAATCTAGCCGCATGTCAGGTATGTGCTAAGCTTATGGTGCGCTAAATTTATGGGGCACTAATAGTGTTCTTCATGTAGTTCTGTGCTATAATACTATTAATAATAATAATCGTTTACTACAGTTCTAAAAAAAACATTTTACACCTGTATTTTGGATTGCGCTCTAGTGTAAGTACACTATTGGTGCTCCATGAGCTATTTTTTAATAGTGTAGGGCACAAAGTGTTGAGATGTTTCAGTGAAAATATTTATCCATCGACTTCTAATACCAGATTGCTTGTTATTCTTTATGTGAGGTCAGGCAAAAAAAAAACACACCCGGTGCACAATCAAACTTCACTTGTAATCTGGACCTTCATTCAATTACTTTAATGTCCCCTTAATATTTGTTAGGTGGGGAAATATATCATTAGATCACGTAGTTGTCAGAAATTGCCACAAGCATTTTAACAAACTGTCAAATAATTCTGATGCAAAGACAGTATTAATAGTACTTAAATTAACTGTTCTCAAGCTCTTATTCAGCAATAAAAACTGAAAACATACTATTTCATTATCAGCAATTTTACATTTATTAAAATAAATATATATTTTTATGAAACGATGGTAGTTTTATACTTAAGGTTTTGCTGCATTGACTTTGTTGTAAGAATGTAACACTCTCTCTTGGGATATGGTTCATGCAAAGCTCTATCCTGCTGAGAAAGTGGAAATTTACCCGTTAGAAATTCTTCCTGCTGCCTCCAGAGAAAACCTGATCAGAATTTTTAAATATGTTTTACAATTTACTATATATTCCCACCTATATTTATCCTTAAGGGGGAAACATGATGTTTTTCACTTTGGTGTGCTTTTTAATTGTTGTAATTAAATATGCTACTGTAATAATAGAGTACATTTTTCAGGTGCTATTAAAAAAAATAATGTCATGCGATAATGTTATTGTTATAAAGAATTTATTATAGTAATATCACACACAATTGTAAAATGAATAGGAACACTGCATTTACTTTTTAATTTTTGCTCTTGATACTGAATTATCTGACATGATACCCAAATGCTGAAGCATATGAAAGTGATGCAGCATAGCTGTAAAAACCTAACTAGAAAATATCACCTGAACATCTGTAAAGAAATGGAAGATTTTACCTCAAAATTCACACCCCACTGTAAAGAGACTTTAAGAAGCCAGTCAGGATGTTTGTCCCAGGACTTGTTAGGGAGTGTGCATCTGTCATGTTATTTTCCTATTTTGTTTAAGTATGTTCTATGAGATCTCAGCAAAGGCAAAGCATTACCTCAGCACTGCTGATTGACTATTGTTTTTTTGTTTTTAACTTGCAACTGGACAGCAGCTGAAGTAAAACTGTTTACACAGCACTGACTCTGGTGAGCTGAAAAAATGTTGAGGTAAAATATCTTCCATATTTACATAGAGATGTTCAGGTTATATTTTCATGTCAGCTTTTTACAGTTATGCTGCATCACTTTCAAGTGGTTTAGCATATGAGTATTATGTCCCTTTAAAGAGACATTGGGGTCCATGTAATAGGTAGCAGGGCAGGCTCGCTCATGCTCACTTAACCAATTCCTCTTACCATTTCCATCACCTTTAAATCACCCTGAACATGCTCATTAGGGGTGATTCACAGGCCCTGATTTTACACGACTGGTCATGCAAGAGCAGGTGTGGACTTAAAGGGTTAGAAAGGTCAAAATTGAAATATGCATGGGTGCATTTAAATTTGAAATAGAAAAATGTTTGCAATATAATTATATTTGCAAACATGCTTCTAATAAAAGTCATTACTGTTTTTCTGTGGCATACGCACATATCCCGTGAGGGCCCGTGCACCAGTATTCAAACACCACCTTGTCAGAGAGTTAGCGGGGGCTTGTATGACACAAATTACGTATTCCCAGAAGCAATACACACCACTACCAGCTCTAGCAGGCATGGTGTTTGAATATTGTGCACAGACCTCACCGGATATGTGCATATGCCGCAAAAAACAGTAATAACTTTTACTAGAAGTATTTTTGCTAATTGAAGTAAACAAGGCAGTCCTTGTGCAATAGTACCTGCAGGCAGCAAACGTATAGTGTTTGCTGCCAGTTTGCCATGAAGGTGGGCCAATAGACCTTTCTCGTTCAGCAGATGGTTCATGGGAGCCATTACATTTTAAACTGAATTACCCATACAATTTTAAAGGGCTGTAATGTGTTGAAGTCCTGGTCTAAATGAATGATTAGGAGATAGAGGCGGCTGCACAGATTATATGAGCACTTGAGCAGCAACAAATCTTTATGAATTCTGCAACTTTTTAATTGCAACGAGGCAGCAACTTCTGCTAGATATTAATTTCACAAGGATGTTGTATTGAGTCTAGGCCATTGCTGGAACAATGATTAACTTATAATAATACTTTTGGGGTTATGTCCCAACACGGTTTTGCACTAGCTGGAGAGAGCCATAGAGAGAGGTGTTTTCAGTCTTTATTCAGGTCCGATTTCCCCTCAGAGTAAAGGACTTGTCAGAGGGATGTATATGAGGTATGGTTTGTGATAATTGGTTGCAGGGACTTTTGCCTCCCTCTATGGATCTACAATATACTCCTATTCCATAAACTCTGCTAATATGTTTCAGTACTGGTTTGGCTGTCTGCTGCTTATTTGCTGGTGGAGACGTATATATATATTTGTAAGTTTCATTTATTAACATTTAGACATTCTATAGCTATGTTCTGGGCACTTTTTAGTTTTTATATATATATATATATATATATATATATATATATATATATATATATATATATATACACACACAGAGAAGCAGTAAAGAAGTTGCTGCCTTGTTGCAATTAAAAAGTTGCAGAATTCATAAAGATTTGTTTCTGCTCATATAACCTGTGCAGCCGCCTCTATCTCCGAATTATTCACTTAGACCAGGACTTTAACACATTACAGCAATTTCTTTTTGCACTTTTGTGTCCCTTTAAAATTGTACGGGTAATTCAGTTTAAAATGTAATGGCTCCCATGAACCATCTGCTGGACGAGAAAGGTCTATTGGCCCACCTTCATGGCAAACTGGCTCAGTCTGGTGTCCAGGTGCTAAATGGAACAAGTCAAAGCAGGGTAAGAAATCTATAACTACTAACAAATGGTAGGGGGAAGGTTAAGCCTCTTTCAACAGGCTTAAGTTTTTTTAGTTTTTTTAGTTTTCTCCAGATCCCTGGGTTCTAAATATATCAGGGATATTGAATAGGATTCAGAACAAGGCTTTCTAGAGGACGTTTTTTTTTTCTGCCCAATGTTACAAGGAATCCTGTAAAAGCTCAAGCTTTTTTTTCCAGTCTGTCTCAGATCTGGAAACTATGGGAGTGATTATTCCATTTCCATTGCACAAACAGGGGATGTTATTTTAGTCAAATCTCTTCATTGTTCCAAAGAAAGAAGGTGCCTTCAAACTAGTTCTGGATGAAAGATCTGAACAAATTTGTAAGGATTCCATCTTTCAAAATGGAAACTATTTAGACTGTTCTGCCTTTTGTTGAGCTAGGTCAGTTTATGTCCACAATAGATTTGAAGGATGCTTACCTTCATGTTCCAATTCACAGAGAACATTTCCAGTTTCTGAGGTTTGCCTTTCTATCATTTTGTATGGTTACAGCTCCAAGAATATTCACAAAGGTTCAGGGTGTCCTTTTGTCTGTAATCAGAACTCAGGCTATTGCAGTGTTTCCATACCTAGATGACATCTCGTTTCAAGCTCCATCTTTTCCTTTAGCAGAATCTCACACCAACCGACTCTTGTTGTTTCTTCAACAACATGGTTGGAGGATACATTTTCCCAAAAAGTTTTTTTGATTACTCTGAAAAAGGTAACTTTTTTGGGTTTTCAAATCGATTCAGTCTCCGTGTGTCTTTCTCTAATAGAGCAGAGAAGGTTAAGATTGGTGTCAGCCTGGCTAAACCTTCAGTCTATCTTTTTCCCATTGGTTGCTCTTTGTATGGAAGATCTAGGTCTGATGAATGCAAGTCCATTTTGTCTTTTTCGCATGAGATCTTTTCAGCTTTGTATGCTTTGTCAGTGTTGCAGAGACTATACTTAGCTGTCTCAATGGATATTTTTGGAGCCCAATACAAGTCAATTTCTGAACTAGTGGCTGGATCATCAGTTTATTATTAAGGAGGCTTCTTTTGCTCATCCTACCTGGACTGTGATCACTACAGATGCAAGTCTCTCAGGTTGGGGTGCTTTTTGAGGGTCCTTGAGAGCACAGTTCCCTAGCCATTAGAGAGTTATCTCGCATTCGCTCATGGGCAGAAATCAGTTCTTGTCTAATTTCTGTGATTTATATTCTGAAGGGAAAACAACTAGGAAGCAGACTTTCTCAGTCCTCAATCTCTACATCCAGTGGATTGGTCTCTTCATCAGGATGTGTTCAGTCAGATTTTGGATCTTTGGGGTCTCCTAGAGATAGATCTGATGGCCTCTCATTTGAACAAAAAATTTCCCAGGTACAATCAGAGTTAGTGGTTGCTCTAGTAGTTCATTGATCATTTCAGCTTGCTTTTTTTTTATCTTTTTATTAGAAGATATTTTTTTCCTTTAAACATTTGTACAGAAGAGAAAAAACAAAGAAAAAGCATACAAATATATTCATAAACATACCGAGCACAAGTATTAAAAGACAATCCATCCAATGTGATTAGAGGTCCCATGTTTCAAATGGTAAATCCCATTGTTTACAAAATTATTCAGAACCTGATATTTAATGCATATTCTCAGCAATGAAGGTGTCAGGGTTTTTTCCCTGTTGTATTTGCCATGTGCTGCTGGCAGCAATTTTACTCACCTCTCTTCCTGACTATGGTGCATTGTGGGGGATGCTGCTCAATTCCTGCACTTCCTTTTATGGACAGACTGGTGTGCATCATCCATGTGAGACAGGATGCAGTCTCAGAATTGTGATGTCATCACTTATTATTTAAAGGGCCTCTGTTCAGTATGCTTTGCCTTTGCGCTGTCTCAGACCTGTTTGTGAGAGTTCCTGTGTATTACCTGGCTGCCTGACATCCTTCCTGGTTCCTGATCCCTGGCTTGTTCCAGACTCTGCTGTTTTCCTTTTTCCTGATTCCAGCTCATCTGACTATTCGCTTTGGCTCCTGGCTTGGCTCGTCTGACTACCAGCTCTGGTTTTGATTCCTGGCTTGTTATTTGACTTGTGGACTTTTTATTATTTTTTGCTATTAATAAAGGTGTGATTATTTTTGCACTTCTCATCTTAGTCTGATTCCTGGCACCCTGACAGAAGGACAATCCCCTCCATGCCGGATATTTACAAATAGAGAACGAAAAACAACAAACAAACAAAAAAAATGCTCTCTCTCTTCCCCCAAACTATTCACCCCCCTCTCCCCACCTCCCTCATTTGGGTTGAATAGCCATTCACCCTCAGCCTAAAATTTTCCATATACATTTTTCTTTCAAAAGTTTTAACTACTCATCTTTGATCTTCGTGGTCTAAGGTTTTTAACCACTTCCCCAATTTATCAAAGAACCTTTCAATATTAACTTCAAGGTTAAACCTAGTATCTTGCTGTTCTATGAGAAATTGTTTATGGATACTCTGTTTAACGGCCATCAAAGATGGTGCTCTAACATTCTTCCACTACCATTGTTATGAATTTCCTCCATTAAAGATACCTCCCTTCATATTGGAAGAAAAAAATCTGTCCTACCTGTAAAATTATTTAGGATTCATAGACTTGTTAATCCAGAAATTTACCATTTTCCAGAATTTTTGTATCTTTGGACATAACCAGAAGCTATGTAGAAGATTTGTTCTACTTTGTCGACACTTTATACAATAGGTTCCTTCCCCTATACCTCCCCACTTATCTATCTTCTCCTGTGTAATATATGCCATCCATAGGATCTTAATATGCTGTTCTCGCATAGGTACTGATAGTGTTGCTTCATCTACCCTTTCCATGCTTTTCAATACGGTTTGTTCTTTGAGGTTTGTGAAATACATTTCTCTCCATTTTGCAACCGCTCTATCAAGTTGTGTTTTATAATCTATATTATTCACTATATTGTAAAGTAGTGATATTGACAATTTGCCATTCTTAATAGTATTAGTTACTGGAGCTAATGGTGCAAGATCCCATTTATCTCCTTGTATTTGTATTCATTTCTGACAGTAATGTATGATTTGCAGGAAGGGGAAGTAGTGTTTATTTGTCAATGAGAATTTATTTTTAATCACTTCGAAGTCTTCAACTTTAATTATACCCTGGTCTCTATTCAGCAACTGTACAATTTTAGATAGCCCCTTATCTCGCCATTGTGGGAAGAATCTGGAGGAGAGGCCTTATTTAAAATCATGATTTCCTTCAATAATTAGGAATTGTGATGCAAAAAAAATTAACTTTTATATATTTACATACCCTGTGCCATGCCACGACTGTATCTCTAAAAATCTCTTGACATATAATGGTAAATCTTTAATCCTCAAATGTCGAATATTTTTAAAATACAGGGGTTTGACTAGATTGTTTTCAATTTCTAAAAGAGAGAAGTGATTGCTTTCCAATAACCAGTCTAATGCAATTTTTGCTACTGCCACTAAGTTATAAATTGTTATATTAGGGAGCCCCATTCCCCCCCAAAAAAATGTAAGTACTAGTTTCTTATAGCTAATTCTGGATTTCCTATGCATCCATATATACTCTTTAATAGCAGTGTTGATTTTCCTAATCTCGGGCTTCTTAATAAGCAGCGATAAGTTCTGAAATACATAAAGCAATCTTGGGAGTGCTATCATCTTAAATAAATTTATTTTACCAAGGATAGAAAGAGTAAGAGTTGCCCACCCTTTGAGAGTGTCGCAGAATTGATTAACCCCCTTACTTATATTCAGGGAGTACCATTCTGTTGGGTCGATAGATATTTTAATACCTAGATACGTTAGGGAGTGATTCGCTTCCTTAAATATTTTGATTTTTCTGAATCCATAGAACTTCTGACTTGCTTTTGTTGATTCTATATCCAGAAAAGAATAAAAACCTCTCTATGATCTGACAAATGGTATTAAAACTTTTCTTTGAGTTTTTAGAGGATACTAACAGGTCATCTGCGTAAACTGCCAATTATATAGCCTTCCTACCCAATTCTATCCCCTGAATATCCTTCTTTAATGCAATCAAAAGTGGTTCTAGGGCTATGTTAAAAATTAGGGGTGATAATGGGCACCCTTGTCTTGTTCCTCTGAGTAAAGAGAAACATGTAGTTTTATTATTATTTATAACCAATGCCGCCTTTGACTTCCTGTAAAGCAATTCAATCATATCATAACAATTACCTACATAACCAAATTTACTAAGAGAAAACAAAAGGTGATCCCATGTAACTGAGACAAAGGCCTTGCTGGCATCTAGGGATATTATAGATAATCTTCTTTTATTATTTTCCTAGTATATTTGTTATTATACCATTGATCTACAACTGTTAAAAAAACTTTCCTCAAGTTAGTATTCGAGGAGTGTCCCTTCATAAATCTTGTTTGGTCAGGATGTATAATTGTATCTAGAGAGGTTTGGATTCTTTTTGCCAATATACTTGTTATGATTTTATAATCAATGTTCAAGAGTGAAATCGGTCTATATGAGTCAATTAAATTAGGATTTTTCCCAGGTTTGGGAATTATAATAATTGTAGATTCATTAAAATCTTCTAATGGTTTAAGTTGGCCTGTCCAGAATTTGTTCAGCAATAAGGTTAGGGTTGAAGTTATCTCATCAATGAGTATCTTATAGGACTCGGATTATTCACTAAGGATTTAATTGTTTGCTGTATTTCTTTTTCCGTGATAGGTTCATTAATTTTCCCTAAATGGGATGCGTCTATTCTAGGAGTCACGATTGATTCCCAAAAATTTTCCTTCATGACTACATCTATTGGTTGTGTTGAGTAAAGGTCAGAAAAATGTTCAAAAAATACTTTTTGTATGTCACATGTGTTAGTCCATTTAACACCCTTTTCTTGAATTTTATTTATAAATATGGGTGCTTTTTGATTTTTTATTATACATGCTAAGAAGCTACCAACTTTATTACCATATCTATAATACTGTGTACATGTTTTTATATTCTCTTTGACTTCGTTTTGAGCATTAAACTTATCTCTATTTTGTTTAGCTTGAATATATTTTTTCCAATTATCTGAACTTTTTTTTATTTATTTGGTGTACATGTTGATAAGGGAGTTGGTAACTTGTTGTTTATATTGATTTGTTTTTTTCCTCAGCTTTATCAGAAAGGTTGTAATTTCCCGTCTTAGTACTGCCTTAGCAGCATTCCAATATATATGAGTTTTATTAAGATAATCGTTATTGAATCTATTGTACTCTGTCCATTTTTCTTTCATGAAATTTATAAACTTAGTATTTTTTATTAAAAATTTAGGGAAAAAAAATTGGCTGGTTTTCCTGTTCTTGATTATGGGATTCAATACAATCTAAATGGGGGCATGATCTGAAATAGTTATCAAATCGATATGTGCTTCCTGGATACTATCAACTAGTTTATCTGAGACGAGAAAAAAATATATCCTGGATAGGGCATTTTAGACTTAGATAGGCATTTATATTCTCTGTCATCTGGGTGCATAGTTCTATAAATATCCGTAACTTTCAGATCCTGTTGTAATTTTTTTTTAAATATAACTTTCTCTTTTCCTTCTAGCCTGTAAATTCACTGACTTCCCTATCTCTGATAAATCCAAATTTGTCCTGCATCTATCTAATACCCTATTAGGGGTAAGATTAAAATTGCCTCCTAAAATTATGTTAGTATTAGAATACTTGATTAATGGGTCCTAAAGTTTCTGCCAAAGCCCTGCATCTTCTTCATTTGAACCATACACATTGCAAATTGAATATACCTGCCCTCCTTGTCTGTCACTTTATTTTCTAACTTATAGTCCAGGGTTTTGTTAAACAGGATGGCAACTCCTGGTGTAAATATAACTTCCTTTACCCAGCCACTTTTTAATTTAACTGATTCTTCCCCCTTCAGGTGGGTTTCCTGCAATTACAGAATCTGGCCACCCAACTTCTTAGCATATCTTAAAATAGATTTGCGTTTAATGGGTGAGATGATACCACCTATATTCCATGACATAATCTTAAGATTAATTTTTAAAATTATACAAGCCTATTTCTAAAGGAGGTGGGGGTGAGGAGAGTGGAAAGGAGGGAAAGGAGAGCCAACACAAACAAAACAAAAAAAAAAAAAAACAACGCTCCCTCCATATTGATTTACTCTTTATATTAATATTGTTTCTAAAAGCAATCATAACAAATAATAACAACAAAAGCAGTTTTATAAATAAAAATAAAAATTTCCCATGGGCTTATTTCTCCGGACTATCAATATAGTTCTTTAAGAATGAGTTAGCTTCGAACACTTCAGTGAAAATTGTATTCCCTTCTTTAGTTTGTACACTAAGCTTTGCTGGGTATAATAGTCTAGCTCTCCACCCTTCTTGTATTTGTCTTCTTGTGTTAGTCTAGTGCATAGCGGTGCCATTATACGCCTTTTGCTAGAGGTCTCTGCTGAATAATCATTGAACAATAGTATTTTTTTTCCTTTATAGTTAATCTTGTTATTTACCTTTTCTTGGAAATTTAGTAATTTCATAATAACTGGTCTATTAATCTTATTACCATCTGCCCCCTTCCTTTCTGGTCCCATCTTGTGTATTCTCTCAATTGTAATTCCATGATCTTCCCCCTTGATGTTTAGTAATTCCACAAATTCTACTTCCACAAATCTTTTGAGATCTTTTTCATGTATTTCTTCGGTTAAGCCGATGATTCAGAGATTACTTCTCCTAGCCCTGTTTTCTAGGTCCTCTAGTTTGGTTTTCATGGTTTCTAGCTGCTCTGATATAGTGCAAATAGCCTGATCCCTCTGTATATCTCTATCTTCTATATCCGAGATTCTTTGCTCTGCATATGTAAGTCTGGCAGCAAATTGTTTTACCTTTAGTATTAGTTAAGTTAGTTAAGTGAAAAGGGCATCAAGTTGTTTAATCAGTTCCTCATTATTTGAGTTCTGTGTATTACCCCCTTCATTGATTCCAGCGGGAAGTTCCAGTGAAAATCTATTCCCTTTTTTTTCCTGGTTTTTACTTCTAAAAGTCATATTAGGTGAAGTGGTTTTACTTTTATTTAAGTATTTTTCTATACAAACATGTACGTGAAAAAGGTGACACAAATATCGTTTAGGTGTTTTAGTGTAAAAAATAAAAATCTATGTGGTGTGTGTGTGGGTTTTTTTTTCCTTTTTTTTTGTGTGGCTTATAGTTGCAGCCCAATTTTCAAATGATATTATAGTCTTGCAACACAATCTAAATTATTACTTATTGACCTTGTTTTAATGCTCTTCCTACAGAGAGTCAACACCTAGTTAAATGATGCCCATGTTATTCATTGTTACCCTTTGCTTTATCACTTACAAAGATTATGAGAATAGCACTTATTTATGCACTTACTTATGTAGATGAACTTACATAAGAGAAAAAAACAAACAAAACAAGCACCATCTTATGAGCTTATATAATTCTATGCCTTAAAACACTAGCAGGGCTTTCCAAGTTATGACATGGAAATTATTTATACGGGTATTCTTTGCTTTATCCCTTTCAGGAATTATGACATAGAAAATATTTACACAAGTAGTCTTACATATGAATACAAAAACACCATCATAAGAGCCTATAAACTTATATGATTCTATGCCCTAATACTATAGCAGGTATATTTCATTATGATCACTATATACCGTTTTTTTGCAGTTCAGGGTTTATAACATAATAAAATTCATACCAATTTCTATGTTCCCATTATACGGTGATATATATGTAAGGGACAGGAAGAGAAAAAAAGGGAAAAGAACAACCTATTCGGCAAGTTATGATCAATCAGGTTACAGAACTAAAACACATAAAAAAAGTATTCTTGCAGATTACTACTGTGTTTAGTCCTATATCACAGCTCTAGGCTGCCTTTTTTAATAATCAGATCATGGTTCCTATGCGAGAATAAAAATTGAGGGGCAGACCATCCCACTTTACATATAAGTGTCCCAGCAAATACTAAATGCCTTGCATACTCTTGTATATTCTTTATTTATGTAACAGAGGCCCTTTGATTACAGCGTCCCCGGTAGTGGCTATGCTCACAAATTCCCTTTAGCGAAAGAAGGGAAAATAAGTGGTGGCAGAGGTGTTTATATTTCCTGGGTATGTCCTCCAAATTTTGTATATGTGTAGCTCTTCAGCCACTCCATGTTTTTGGGGATATATCAAATGTTTTCCTGTTGGACTTTCTAACTTTACTGTGTTCTTAATGTATAGATCTCCAAGAAGTTTATTTTCATATCCCAAAATGCTCTTTTTCAAGGGAGGACCACACAAAAAAATTTAAATAAGGAAGACACCATAACTATATAGGTGTAGGGGGGGAAGGGGGGTTGGAATCCTTACCAGACCCTACTCCTGCAGGAACTCCCTTAGATGGATTTGAGCTTACTAAGCCGAGTTATATACCTGGTCGACCCCAACCCCCCTTACTGTATATTTCTGTGTTTTTGCTCACAAATAAAAACACTGTGTGTCTACTTTCAGGAGCTTTTCACTTATCTTTTTTAACTGGTATATTTGCCCGTAGTAACAGCCTCCTTGCTTCAGGCTTTATCCTCTGAAGTCTCCCAGTGTTATGAACTTGGCGGTAGGACCCTGCTCAGGTAGATTCCTGAGCCGGAGTGATGATTCCCTTGGTCTCCGCACTTCTGGGGTCAAGATGCTGGCATCTGGGCGGTCTCTCTGCTATCCCTGCTCTCCGTGCTTGATTTGCGGGTCCTAGCGGATAGCGTGAACTCGGTCCTGCCTGGATGTATTTTGTGCTTCTTGCCCTCTCCGGGCTCACACACAGGCTCCTCCCACTTCCACTGTGGTCTCCACTGGTCCTCGACTGGGTTATAACCCCTGCCTATAGGTACTCGCTGCCGCGACTTGTGCTCAGTCCTCCAGCTACAGTTGGCGTGGTTCACATGCGACTGCACACTTGGCCCCTCCTACCAGAAGTCCCCGATCATTTCAGCTTGCTTATATGCTTTTTCTTATGGTACTTCTACCCAGAGTGATTTCCAAAATAAGCCTAGAGAAAACTTCAATAATCCTGATTTCCTCAGCCCCACAGGTTTTGGTATGTAGATCTGGTTCAAATGTCCAGCTGTTCTCCTTGGTCTGTGCCTCTGTGGTTATACTTTCTGTCTCAAGGTCCATTTTTTTCTGTCACCGTCTGTAACAAAGAACTGCTCATTCTTCTAGGTCAGTTGCCACTTTTTGGGCCTTCGTGAATTGGTAGCTACTCGGTCTTATTTGCATACTTTTAAACAATTCTACCATTTTGATATTTTTGCTTTTTCTGAAGCATCCTTTGGTAGAAAGGTTCTTCAAGCACTAGCAGTTGTCTCAGTTTGATTTTTTTTGCCTGTCTGATTTATTTTAAGTGCATTTAAAGAATATATATATTGGGGTTGTAGATTTAATTTGTCAGTGAAAAAAGATGTTTTTAAATCCCTACTTTTATGCTATTGGACACATTGTTGGATTCTGCAGCTTGGGTATTAGTTCCCAGGAGTAATAGATTGTGGAATCTCACCATCTCTATGAAAGGAAACATAAATTATGCTTATTTGATAAATTAATTTATTTCACCCTTACCTTTTTTAGGGTTTATTTTTTCTTTAGCACATCTTTTTTTCCCTGCAACTTTTATGGCTCATATTCCTTTTTCCTACCTCCCTTTGCTTGGCTATACGTTAGACTGAGGTATGTGTGAGGTGGAAGGGGTTTTATAAATTCCAAAAGGAGGATAGCAGCACCAGCAATATTAAGGTAAAAAAGATATTTATTTCAGCCAGCATAGCAAAGTGACAATGTTTCGGATTTGCATCCTTAGTCATGTCCATTATACAATTAATTAACATCAGCCTTAAATAGGCTCAAAACCACACCTCCACACATACACCTGGGTTAACCACTTCTATACATCATCAAAAAGTAATAGCTCCAACTAGTGGATTCACAATGTTACAACCTGTCATTTTCATATAATACAACAGCATTTTAAAGGCACATATAGTAATATAGTAACAGCTTCACCTAGTGGATTTGCAGTAATATAACCTGTCAGTTTCATACATTATAGTAACATTTCAAAGGCACACATTCCAGTCTATTTCTCTATTCATCCCCCCTGGGGTAATAGTGCCTAGCTCATGTATCCAGTATAGCTCTCTACATTGTAAGATTTTAACCCTATCTCCGCCTCTCCTTTGGATTTTTACCTGTTCCAGAATTTGAAACCTAAGTTAGTTTATTTGATGACCTGTTTTAATGAAATGATTTGAGACTGGTGCCTCCAGGTCCCCTATTCTGATGTTACTTTTATGTTGGTTTATCCGCTCACAGACCTTGCGGGTGGTCTCACCAACGTACCCAAACTCACATGGACACTTACACCTAGATTTAGAGTTCTGCGTTAGCCGTCAAAAGCAGCGTTAAGGGGTCCTTTCTGGTATTAAGAGTCAGCCAGGAAAGAGTCTAACGCTCACTTCCTCACCGCGACTACAGGCTACCGCAGATCCCCTTACGCCAATTGCGTATCCTGTCTTTTCAATGGGATCTGCCTAACGCCGGTATTTGGAGTCTTGGAAGAAGTGAGCGGTAGACCCTCTACCGACAAGACTCCTACCACCAAAAAAAAAGTCAGTAGTTAAGAGTTTTATGGGCTAACGCCGGAATATAAAGCTCTTAACTACTGTGCTACAAAGTACACTAACACCCATAAACTACATATGTACCCCTAAACTGCGCCCCCCCCCCACATCGCCGACACTCTAATAAATTTTTTTAACCCCTAATCTGCCGACCGGACACCGCCGCCACCTACAATATAGCTATGAACCGCTAATCTGCTGCCCCTAACATCGCCAGCCCCTATATTATATTTATTAACCCCTAATCTGCCACACCCAACGTCGCCGCTACCTAACTTCAATTATTAACCCCTAATCTGCCGACCGGACCTCACCGCCACTATAATAAATGTATTAACCCCTAAACCGCCGCACTCCCACCTCGCAAACACTACAATAAATAGTATTAACCCCTAATCTGCCCTCCCTAACATCGCTGCTACCTACCTACAATTATTAACCCCTAATCTCCCGGCCACACCGTCGCCGCTACTATAATAAAGTTATTAACCCCTAAACCTAACCCTAACACCCCCTAAATATAATTTAAATGAAAACGAAATAATATTCCTAACATTAACTAAATTAATCCTATATTAAACTAAATACTTACCTATCAAATAAACCCTAATATAGCTACAATATAACTAATACTTACATTGTAGCTATTTTAGGATTTATATTTATTTTACAGGCAACTTTGTATTTATTTTAACTAGGTACAATAGATATTAAATAGTTATTAACTACATTTGGTACAGTGTGACAGCAATATTTCAAGTAAACCTGTTCTGTACAGTGAGAATTTACATTGGGCCAGATTACGAGTGGAGCGCAAAATCGCAAATGTGCACTGGAATGTGAAGTACAGGGCAATGTGAACACAAGCTCGCATTCGCATTGCATGGAACCTTTGCACTCAATAGAGTGCGCTTTAATAGGCTCCTATAAGAGCCTCATCCTCATGCCTTGAAACACAACAGAAAAAGCTAGTGCAGCGATGGGGGCAAGTCATGCAGTGATGGGCAGCAAATTAAAATTTATATGAATATATACATATATATTTATGTGTTTATATGTGTATATATTTTTTTAAAATGCTATTTTTTTAAAATAAATAACTAAACTACATTTACATTTGGGGGCAATTGGGGCACATTTTGAAAATTAACCAAAGATCTGATCTCAAGAGCAGCACTACTGGGAGCTAGCTGCTGATTGGTGGCTGCACATGTATGCCTGTTATCATTGGTTCACCAGATGTGTTTACCTACGGCTAGATTTAGAGTTTTGTGGCCAAAGGGGTGCGTTAGCTACGTGTCTTTTTTTTCTAGCGCTGCTTCTAAACAACGCTGGTATTTAGAGTTCTCTGAAGGGCTGCGTTAGGCTCCAAAAAGGGAGCGTAAAGGCATATTTTCCGCCACTTTAACTCTCAATACCAGCGTTGCTTATGGTAGCGGCTAGCTGGAAAAACATGCTCGTGCACGATTCCCCCATAGGAAACAATGGGGCAGTTTGGGCTGAAAAAAAACCTAACACCTGCAAAAAAGCAGTGTTCTGCTCCTAACACAGCCCCATTGTTTCCTAAGGTGAAACACTCTCTAAGTCTGCACCTAACACCCTAACATGAACTCAGAGTCTAAACACCCCTAACCTTACACTTATTAACCCCTAATTTGCCGCCCCCACTATCGCTGACACCTGCATTACACAATTAACCCCTAATCTTCCGCTCCAGACACAGCCGCAACCTACATTATCCCTATGAACCCCTAATCTGCTGCCCCTAACTTCGCAGACACCTATATTATATTTATTAACCCCTAATCTGCCCCCCCCCAACGTCGCCGCTACCTTACCTACACTAATTAACCTCTAATCTGCCGACCGGACCTCGCCGCCACTCTAATAAATGTATTAACCCCTAAAGCTAAGTCTAACCCTAACACCCCCCCTAAATTAAATATAATTTTAATCTAACAAAATAAATTAACTCTTATTAACTAAAGTATTCCTATTTAAAACGAAATACTTACCTGTAAAATAGACCCTAATATAGCTACAATATAACAAATAATTATATTGTAGCTATTTTAGGATTTATATTTATTTTACAGGCAACTTTGTATTTATGTTAACTAGGTACAATAGCTATCAAATAGTTAATAACTATTTAAAAGCTACCTAGTTAAAATAATTACAAAATTACCTGTAAAATAAATCCTAACCTAAGTTACAAATACACCTAACACTACACTATCATTAAATTAATTAAATAAATTACCTACAATTAGATAAATTAAAATACAATAAAATAAACTATTCTATAATGCAAAAAAAAAAAAAAAAATCTGACCCTTCTAAAGGCCGACATTTTTCAAACTCTCTCACATTAGGATTTAAAACCTTCAGAACGTGCCAATGTTTAAGCAGTATTTTTTGTATTTGTTTACTCCAAGGAGAGTATTCATTTACAAAAAACATCCTAGGGGTGTTAACCCCTAGGAGTTTCTAATGCAGCCACCATTTCTCTATTTATTAGATCCACAGATCCATTGTAAATCTTACAATGTAGAGAGCTATACTGGATACATGAGCTAGGGAATATGACCCCAGGGGGGATGAATAGAGAAATGGACTGGAATGTGTGCCTTTGAAATGTTACTATATGAAACTATATGAAATACTGTGAATCGACTAGGGGGCGCTGTTACTATATTACTATATGTGCCTTTGAAATGCTGTTGTATTATATGAAAATGACAGGTTGTAACATTGTGAATCCACTAGTTGGAGCTATTACTATGTCAAAATTTGATGATGTATAGAATGGGTTAATCCAGGTGTATGTGTGGAGGTGTGGCTTTGAGCCTATTTAAGGCTGGTTTTAATTGATTGTAAAATGGACATGACTAAGGATGCAAATCCGAAACGTTGCCACTTTGCTATGTTGGCATAAATAAATATATTTTTTACCCTAATATTGGTGGTGCTGCTATCCTCCTTTTGGAACTTGTGAATACTTGAGACTGAGGTGCTGGTCTTGGGTAGCCTGCACACCTGCATATCTGCAACCCTTAACAAGGGGTTACCTTGGTGATGGAATATTCTGAACTTTCTTGGGAGGGGTTTTATAGGGTTCTTGGGGTTTGGGAGGCTTTGCCTCCTCCTAGTGGTAGAATACAGTAATTCCCAGGAATAATGGATCGTGGACTCTCACCACCATGAAAGAAATTAATTTATCAGGTAAGCATAAGTTATGTTTTTCCACTGCCCACAGAGAGTCTGTAGGTCATTCCATAGACTTAAAATCCCTAACCCTTCTACTTGCTGCACAGCGATATCTGATATGGAGTTCATTTAATTTCTTGATATGGAGTTAATTTATATTTGTTCCTAATTGATCACAGAAAAGAGACATTAAGCACATCTTGTTTTCGCGTAAAAATTGTGTGCTTTTCCCAAGCTTCCCAGAGAGGCGAAAAAAAGGATAATTAGTAATCTGTTTTTCTTTGTTTTGTTTTTTAATCCAGCAAATGGCCTAAACCAGATACAGTACAACTCTGAAAATCCGGACTGCTTGGGGATTTGCCCGGGTCGTATTTTCGGATTTTCTGGATTCTCGGAAATCGGTGATAAAATACCTGTAAATAATAAAGAAGATGTGTTAATTTTTTTATTATAAATAAATACTGTACAGATCACCTTGTTTATTAAAATAGAGTACTGTACCTGCATATGTACATTCCTTTCCGTTACAAGTATTTCTTCGGCACATGCTGAACTGCTTGTTCATGGAGCGCTAACATCTGATCTGATCATCTGTGCCTGGTGAACCGCTTGTGAATGGAGCTTCTACTGGGCCCGGCGATTTGTTTCTCCTCTGCTTCTGTTTAGACCCCTTATCCACTTTAGGAAACATTGGTACAGTACACTACTGTACAATACAGAACTACAGTACAGTATACAGGTATAACGGTACTGTGCATTGTAAAGAATGGTAAATACCTGCACAGGTACAGGTCATGTATGGCAAACTGTAGTGCGCAGTTGTGGAGCTCAGATTCCTCTCTTCCTTCACGTGCCGTCGATTGTTGCCACTCTGAATGCTAATTTGCGCATGCACAGTAACAAACCAACAACCGGAATTTGTAATCACTCCAGAGCCCGGATTCTCAGGTTGTCCCGATTCCTGGGGTCTGGATTTTTGGAGTTGTACTGTATTTGATTTATCAGCTTTTTAAGAGGCTTATATCAGACAAACCAACTGTCCCTATTTGAGATGTACAGTAGCTGATTCTGAGCTTTGTCCATCCATCCCTCTGAGACAGCCATACGCAGAATTCCCCTTAGCCACGCCCAGACATGCCCACAAACTATCCAGACACACCCACTCACTGCTTAGACATCCCCAAAATCCCACCCACTATCCGTTTGTGATGCCACCATCTCCTGATATGGCCCCACCAGAAAATGATAACAGCCCCCTTCAACCTAGTTCCTAATACCTATCCACAAATATTGGGAGGTATTTAAAACCAATGCAATTGTTTCTTATTAAATGCCATTTTTTTATGCAGATCTTTTTGCAATGTAAAAGATTACTGAAGTTTACATGATCAAAGGACATGAATGACCTTGAGTTTGAAAACCAGAATGAAGCCAGAGTGAAGCAATTGGTATATGTCATCTAGTAAACTAAAAAATGTGCCACCGCTATCTTCTCCAAGGGTGTATTGTTTTATGGTCTGTTTGTTGCTTTTCACATAAAATACAGTTAGAAAATAAAATATATATTTTGGTTACATATCTATAGTTAGTAAAATTGTTATGACATGTTTTCTAAATAATAGAAACTGCTTTAAAGGTACATGAAAGTCAAAATAAAAGTTTCCTGATTCAGATAGATCATTTCATTTTAAAATACTTTTAAATTAACTTTTATTATCAAATTTGCTTTGTTCTGTTGGTATCCTTTGTATAAAAAACAAACAACAAGTACGTTTCATCAGCAGCACTAATGTACTACTGGAAGCTAGCTGGTGATTGGTGGATACACATTTGTCTCTTGTCACTAGCTCACCAGATGTGTTTATTTTATCTGTATTGATTTTGTAATTGTCTGTATCTTGTAGATATGTTATATTCATGTTTTTACATTTATATATTACTAATGACGTATTCAGTCCCATTTATTTTTTGGAGCAAATCTGCCTATTGAGCTCAAAGTGACCATTTTGAGGCCATTTTTGTAATCAATTGTAGTTGAGTAGATTGTGATTGGCAATGTCAATGTGTTCCATGCATGGTATGGGTGAATTGTCTGATATCCGCAATGTTCCGATACACTCATAGTTATATGCAAGCAATATTACATTAGTATGATCTAACATATCAGAACATTTTCTTTAAAGCACTTTGATGTCCCTTTAACTACAATGTGAAGATAATTTTCAGAACAGGAATTTACTATATATAAATTTCCTTTCCAAACAAAACAAAGGATTTATATTAAACCCAATATATTATTATAAATGCTTGTATATAGAATCTCAATCTTACTTGTGTTCTGTCTTCATCATTTGTTAGTAATCATACTGTTTAATCAATGTTATTGATCCACTTCTACTGTTAGATTGGTTCAGCGTGGATTTGTAGAATAATTAATAGGGTATATGGCTTTATTTCCTGGAAAGATCTTAACAGAAGAGTGAGCTTAAAGGCACAATGTTCATTATCTTTTGATCATCCATATGAAAGAGCAGAATTTAAACATTAAAGGGACAGTCTAGGACAAAATAAACTTTCATGATTCAGATAGAGCATGTAATTTTAAACAATTTTCCAATTTACTTTTATCACCAATTTTGCTTTGTTCTCTTGGTATTCTTAGTTGAAAGCTTAACCTAGGAGGTTCATATGCTAATTTCTTAGACCTTGAAGCCCACCTCTTTCAGATTGCATTTTAACAGTTTTTCACCACTAGAACCACTAGTTTGTTCACATATTTCATATAGATAACACTGTGCTCGTGCACGTGAAGTAATCTGGGAGCAGGCACTGATTGGCTAGACTGCAAGTCTGTCAAAAGAACTGAAAAAAGGGGCTGTTTGCAGAGGCTTAGATACAAGATAATCACAGAGGTTAAAAGTATATTATTATAACTGTGTTGGTTATGCAAAACTGGGAAATGGGTAATAAAGGGATTATCTATCTTTTAAAAGAATAAAAATTCTGGTGTAGACTATCCCTTTAAGGGCCATATTACAAGTGGCACGCTAAATTTTTTCTGCGACCACGATAACTTCTCCCCGTAGACTTCATGGGAGCAAGCAAGCTAACCGATACTGCCTTAGACCTACAGCGCTAAACCCGAAGGTAGTTATGAATATTTTATATACATATATATATATATACCTTTATATATATATATATATGAATATATACAGGCATAGATATATACAGATATATAAAGGAATTAAGGATGGGTGATTGTGGTGAAAGTGCAATTCGCCTGGTTAAAATGTATAGAATGAAATCCATTAAAATTCAGAAATAGAATGTTTACAGTTTTCGAATGTTACTTTCGTTTTTGAATGTTCATAATTAGATAGCATATCCACATTCGATCATTTTAATGTAACATTCGATTTAACAAATACTATTCAGAAGTTTAATAGTTAATGTGGTAGGGAATTTAGTAAATTGACACAGAATAGTAACAAATATATTGATTCAAAATTTTCTATTTCAAATATTGCATAATTAGAATATTAACACAAATGGACAAATTTATATATGTTACAGGTAAAGTAGGAAATCCGGGTAATCCTAGGATTACCCGGGTAAAATGGACATTACCAAAGTGGCTGTGGGTAAAGCTCGAATATACTGTAATTCCCCCTTGTACACTATTTCTTTTGCCTCCACCTGGGTAGTTCAAGGAAGGCACCCGACGATCCTCTGGAATCCACCCCAAGTGAACCTTGGGCAATGAGGTTTACAAGCGGGGCTTCGCCCCCCTTGAAACCCCCGGGTGGAGGTAAAAAAGATAATGAAGATGGGGGACTTACAGTGCATGCTATATATGTTTGATGCGGTGACTCCACACTTTGAGGGGATTTATGATCATACATTCAGGCTTTAGCCACAGCCGCTTGGGTAATGTCTGTTTTACCCGGGTAATCCTAGGATTACCCGAATATCTTACTTTACCTGCAAAATATATACATCATGCAGTACTTTGCCTATCGTAATGCATGATGTATATATCCGTCTGAGCTGCATGAAGCTCCAGCAGTCTTGTCTGTAAAGTTACAGCCAAGAGCTGGAGTTCCTGAGCTCCAGACATCTGCCTACATATGGAATCAGTGCTCCAGTTCCATATGAAGGCCGATGCCAGATCTCTACAGACAGTGACACTGTGTGCGTCACCGTCTGTAACAATCATCTGCTGTTGCCAGTGGGAGATGTGGGAGGGAAAGCAGTGGAGGGGGAGGGAGTGAGATGGGCCCTAAACTTCTAAATAAAAAATGAAGGGAGAGGGAGGGATTGGGAGCTACAATACAGAAACAAATGTGGGGTGGGGGGCCCTAGCTAATGATCACCGGAGAGGCTTCCCTCCCTTGAAACCCCCGGGTGAAGGTAAAAAAGATAATGAAGATGGGGGACTTACAGTTCATGCTATATATGTTTGATGCGGTGACTCCGCACTTTGAGGAGATTTATGATCATACATTCAGGCTTTACCCACAGCCGCTTGGGTAATGTCTGTTTTACCCGGGTAATCCTAGGATTACCCAAATATTTTGCTTTACCTGCAAAATATATACATCATGCAGTACTTTGCCTATCGTAATGCATGATGTATATATACGTCCGAGCTGCATGAAGCTCCAGCAGTCTTGTCTGTAAAGTTACAGCCAAGAGCTGGAGTTCCTGAGCTCCAGTCATCTGCCTACATATGGAATCAGTGCTCCAGTTCCATATGAAGGCCGATGCCAGATCGCTGTCACAATCATCTGCTGTTGCCAGTGGGAGATGTGGGAGGGAAAGTGGAAGGCAGGTTGGTGCTGTTTCAGTATGAAACAAGCTGGAATCAGTGGCTGGGAGGCCCAGCTCACCACAACCTTTACTAGAGCACTGGCCATACACACTGTGCTCAAACAAAGGCAAGGGTAAGAGAGCAATGAGACTAAACTTAGTAGCTGAATTCTCTTAATTACTTTATTCAGCTCCCACAAAAGAAATACTTTACCAGAGGAAGGTTAGCACGACAGACATTGCTCTAGAGCAACCTATACTTTCAATGGATATTGCAACCATACTAAATAGTTGTAACAAACAGCAATCCACTTTCCTGTCATAGCACACTTATTCTCAGTGTCAAGTGGAGTGCTGTTTCAGAATGAAACAAGCTGGAATCAGTGGCTGGGAGGCCCAGCTCACCACAACCTTTACTAGAGCACTGGACATACACACTGTGCTCAAACAAAGGCAAGGGTAAGAGAGCAATGAGACTAAACTTACTAGCTGACTTCTCTTTATTACTTTATTCAGCTCCCACAAAAGAAACAACAATTTAATGCTAGAAAGTAAATGTAAGTTTATAAATTCAAATATCAAAGAAAAAGACACCTTTGTGAAAGTTTAGTCTCACTATCCAGATATAAACTTGCATAAGTTACTTAATGCAGATCTTCTGATAGCAGAGGGATCCAGGATAAGGTAATCTAAGTCAGACAGTCGTTGTTAAGGCCTCACAAGGAAAAACAGCACAACAAATTAAACAAATGCAGTGTCCACAAACAAGCTAAAATCATAAACCAAGTAGGTCCAAACAAAGGGTTAAACAGAAGTGTAGTCAGGGGAAGTTGATGTCAAACCAATATATCCACATTGAAAACAGTTAGAGTAAAAGGTAGCAACTCAATAGACAAGCAACCTCATGCTACAAACAGAGAGCTTATAAAGACTACTAAAATTAGGGCCTAATTAATATTCTAGGCTGCATGAAAGGTACAGTGCGCCTTACTGCTGCAGGAACAGAAATCACTCTTATAGGAAAACACCTATCATGACAATAGCACTGATATTACAAGTTGAAGGTTATAGGTTGCACTCAAGTGCAAGCCAAAATTGCGCTAGAATATTTAGCGCGACATGAGACCTAAAGTAAAGTATAAGAATTAAAAAATTAATTCACAAAAAACATCAAAAAGCATTAAAATATACTATTACACTTACAGTGGGGCAAAAAAGTATTTAGTCAGCCACCAATTGGGCAAGTTCTCCCACTTAAGAAGATGAGAGAGGCCTTTAAATTTCATTATAGGTATACCCCAACTATGAGAGATAAAATGTGGAAACAAATCCAGACAATCACATTGTCTGATTTGGAAAGAATTTATTTGCATATTATGGTGGAAAGTAAGTATTTGGTCACCTACAAACAAGCAAGATTTCTGGCTCTCACAGACCTGTATCTTCTTCTTTAAGAGGCTCCTCTGTCCTCTACTCATTACCTGTATTAATGGCACCTGTTTGAACTTGTTATCAGTATAAAAGACACCTGTCCACAACCTCAAACAGTCACACTCCAAACTCCACTATGGTGAAGACCAAAGAGCTGTCGAAGGACACCAGAAACAAAATTGTAGACCTGCACCAGGCTGGGATGACTGAATCTGCAATAGGCAAGCAGTGTGGTGTGAAGAAATCAATTGTGGGAGCAATAATTAGAAAATGGAAGACATACAAGACCACTGATAATCTCCCCCGATCTGGGGCTCCACGCAAGATCTCACCCCGTGGGGTCAAAATGATCACAAGAACGGTGAGCAAACATCCCAGAACCACACTGGGGGACCTAGTGAATGACCTGCAGTGAGCTGGGACCAACGTAACAAAGGCTACCATCAGTAACACACTACGTCGCCAGGGACTCAGATCCTGCAGTGCCAGACGTGTCCCCCTGCTTAAGCCAGTACATGTCCGGGACCATCTGAAGTATGCTAGAGAGCATTTGGATGATCCAGGAGCGGATTGGGAGAATGACATATGGTCAGATAAAACCAAAGTAGAACTCGTCGTGTTTGGAGGAGAGAGAATGCTGAGTTGCAACCAAAGAACACCATACCTAATGTGAAGCATGGGGTGGCAACATCATTCTTTGGGGCTGTTTCTCTGCAAAAGGAACAGGATGACTGATCCGTGTACATGAAAGAATGAATGGGGCCATGTATCGTTAGATTTTGAGTGCAAACCTCCTTCTATCAGCAAGGGCATTGAAGATGAAACGTGGCTGGGTCTTTCAGCATGGCAATGATCCCAAACATACCACCCAGGCAACGAAGGAGTGGCTTCATAAGAAGCATTTCAAGGTCCTGGAGTGGCCTAGCCAGTCTCCAGATCTCAACCCCATAGAAAACCTTTGGAGGGAGTTGAAAGTCCATGTTGCCCAGCGACAGCCCCAAAACATCACTGCTCTAGAGGAGATCTGCATGCAGGAATGGGCCAACATACCAGCAACAGTGTGTGACAACCTTGTGAAGACTTACAGAAAACATTTGACCTTTGTCATTGCCAACAAAGGATATATAACAAAGTATTGAGATGAACTTTTGATATTGACCAAATACTTATTTTCCACTATAATTTGCAAATACATTCTTTCCAAATCAGACAATGTGATTGTCTGGATTTGTTTCCACATTTTGTCTCTCATAGTTGAGGTTTACCTATGATGAAAATTACAGGCCTCTCTCATCTTCTTAAGTGGGAGAACTTGCACAATTGGTTGCTGACTAAATACTTTTTTGCCCCACTGTATACATATATTTTTTTAATAAAAAATATAATTTTAAAAGGGATATGATATATGGCAAGGTGTTTGACTGCATAGGGCTCCAATGTATACATACTGTATATATCTAAATATATTTGATTGTGTGTCTATGTATGTCTATATATGTGTGTAAATGTGTAATTATGTGTTTATATGTGTAAATATGTATGTGCACATATACATACTCATATAAACACATATTTACATATTTACACGCACACAAACATATATACAGTATATATACTTTTGAGCAAGTCAAATGACTTGAAACATGCACTATCATTTGTATTTAATTTTAATATGTTTTAATGTGTTTTTA
Organism: Bombina bombina; assembly: GCF_027579735.1. Lineage (NCBI taxonomy): Eukaryota > Metazoa > Chordata > Amphibia > Anura > Bombinatoridae > Bombina > Bombina bombina. The sequence continues at coordinate 1,289,259,904 of NC_069500.1, read as the reverse complement.
ATAGAAACACTTGAAATTCCTGTGTTCACTTAAAGTAATCAAAATTATTCAACCCCCATTGCAAATCAGATTTATTGTCCAAATTTACAGACTTTCAGCTATTTGCATTGACAAATCAAACAAAAGTAATTGAAATAACTCAACACAATGAATGCTTCAAGTGGTTTCCCCAAATTCAACTGAAAATGCAACTTTTAATGAATTCTGCAGTCTCAAAATTATTCAACCCCTTCATGGCAAGCATTTTTAGTATTTAGTAGAGAACCCTTTTGCTGTTAATTTGATTTGTTCATTGCAAACAGCTGAAAGTCTGCACATTTCTGACAATAAACCTGATTTGCAATGGGGGTTGAATAATTTTTATTGCAACTGTGTGTATATATAGGCCCTCAATTCCCCCTGTATTTGTCTGTAAAATGTTGTCTTTTATTCTATTGTTTCTAGGTTGTACTTTTATCTTTGTACCTATAGGCAGCGCTGTGGAATCTGTTGGCGCTTTATAAATAAAGAATAATAATAATAATAATAATGAGTTTAATTCATTGGAAGCTTGCTAATAAGACCATCTTTCAATCACATTATTCCATTCAAAATGCAAAAGATCACAGAATTTTACAGACATAAAATCATACTTTCAAAGGAAAATCAACAATTTGGATAGTCAAGATGTGGTATTCAATCTGTTATAAAGAAATTTAAAGAATCAGGAAAGTTCAAGAACAAAAAAAAGAACTGAAAGGACAAGAAAACTTTCAAAATCTGATGAGAAGTTTCTTAGAATTTCTTTGAGAGACTGGACCTGGCTCAGCATCTGGGAGCTTCGTCGGGATGCCATGTTGACTCTTCTAGAGTCTGAAGGAGCTTGATCAGGAATGGTCTTTGTTAAAGGGATGCAGCAAAGAAACCACTTTTTTGGAAGGGGAACAGGGTGAAAAGGCTAAGATATTCTAAAGCTCACAAAGGTTGGAATGAAGATCAGTGGAAAAAAGTATTATGGAGTGATGAATCCAAGTTTTAAATTTTTGGGTCTAATCGTCGACAATATGCGAGGAAGAGTTGGAAAGAGATGGAAGAATGAGTGCTTGTGTCCTTTAGTGAAATATGGTGGAGGGTCAGTCCTGGTTTGGGGCTGCATATCTGCCAGTGGTGTTGGTGATATTGTCCGAATTGATGGGATTATGATAGCTGAAAAGTACAGACAGTTTTTAATCCATCATTCCTTCTGGAAAGCACATGATTGGAAATGGTTTTATTTTTCAACATGATAAAGATCCCAAGCACAATGCTTATGCAGTGAAATCATATTTGGAGAAAAAAACAGCTGATAAAATACTGAAAGTCATGGACTGGCCTCCACAGAATACAGACCTAAATATTATAAAGGCAGTATAGGGTCACCTGGTCAGAGAAATAAATAAAAGAAAACCTAAATCTAAAGAAGAACTCTGGGAAGTGCTGGAAGAAGCCTGGTATAATAAACCAGAAGATTACTTCAGAAAACTTCAGGACAGTCTCTTCAAAAGAATTCAAGATGGGCTTAATGCCAAGGGATGTCACACAAAAGTGAGATAAAAACAAAAACGGAGGTGCCACATGTGTAGGTCAATAAAGACAGAAACATCCAAAAAGGAGCAGATTAAGGGTACTCACAAAGGTAGCGGCACTCTATTATGCCAATAGGAGCAGGCTGGTGTTCAACAGCAAACCAGCTAGCTGTGTGAAGGTCCCCGCCAAATACGGTCAGCGCTGGAAATTTCTGCCTTCTGTATCTCAGGCCAGTGCTCCTAATGGTGATGACGATCTCCAGCTGGAGCTGCAGATGGAATAGGAGGAAGGGCTAGACTGCCCCTGGGTTACTGATATTGGGATTATCACACCAAAGCCAGACTTATGTAAAAGTTTAAAATCAGTATTTTATTGTACAAAATAAAAATACCAAAGGTATAACAAATTACAGCTGGATGTGTGGTAACCAATCTCCCCACAGGAATACAAAGTAGCGACGCGTTTCTCGGGGAACACCCCGTTTCCTCAGGCTTGTATATAATGAAATAAATATAAATATGTAATTTGTTATACCTTTGGTATTTTTATTTTGTACAATAAAATACTGATTTTAAACTTTTACATAAGTCTGGCTTTGGTGTGATAATCCCCATATCAGTAACCCAGGGGCAGCCCTTCCTCCTATTCCATCTGCAGCTCCAGCTGGAGATCGTCATCGCCATTAGGAGCACTGGCCTGAGATTCAAAAGGCAGAAATTTCCAGCGCTGACCGTATTTGGTGGGGACCTTCACACAGCTAGCTGGTTTGCTGTTGAACACCAGCCTGCTCCTATTGGCATAATAGAGTGCCGCTACCTTTGTGAGTACTCTTAATCTGCTCCTTTTTGGATGTTTCTGTCTTTATTGATCTACACATGTGGCGCCTCTGTTTTTGTTTTTGTCTCAACATCATAGAAGTGTATCATCCCTCCGGGTGACGACAGAGAGCGGCCTATTCAAGTTTTGGGGACATCTGAGGACACCTGTTGGACTTTTCAGATCTGGCCTGTCCAGTGTGTTGCTTTGTATATTTCTTTTCATTAACATACAGTATTGCACATTTAGAGATTAATATATATTGTGTGCATATACATTGGCATATATATATATATATATATATATATATATATATATATATATATATATATATATTTGTTTTGCTGCTACTTAATTCTGAACATCTATATATATATATATACATTTTTTATATATATTCTCCTTTTTTTATATATATATGCGTATCATTACAGCTCCTCCTATAGAAGCCCAGCGATTGTGTTTATCACGGTGACTTCTTTATTTTTTTATGTCACACGAAATACTGACTTTTGCCTGAAGAAGCCATTTTGTTTTGAAAATTGTGGGGGTTTTTTATATTTTGTGTACATATTTCCTGTATTTTCTCTTTGCATCTTAATAAAGAGACCAAAAAATAAACATATATATATATATATATATATATATATATAGATAGATATATATATATATATATATATATATATATATATATATATATATGCATATAGTAAAAGATTGTTTGTTTGCAACACCCAGAGAGTGCATTTTTACTTGGATTCCCTTGGCATTAAGCACATCTTGAACTCTTTTGGGGAGGCTGTCCTGAAGTTTTCTGAAGTTTTCTGAAGTAAACTTCTGGTATATTATACCAGGCTTCTCACAGCACTTCCCAGAGTTCTTCTTGCGATTAAAAAGATTGTTTGTTTGCAAAACCCAGAGAGTGCATATTTACTTGATTCATTACATTAACTTTTTTGCACCCCGGTTGATGACATTATTTGTTTGGTGAGAGTGCTCATTTTTTGAATAATATATATACTGTATATACACACACACAACACACAGAGGAAGTCTGGCACTCACTTGCAAGCACTCAGCTAAGATTAAAAGCAAAACTGGAAGAGTGATTTACCACATCTGGCCATGTCATGTACAGGAACCACATCATGGTCTTTCCCCATCCTGGGTCCTTAATACAGCCAAACAATGCAAGCTCTCAAACAAACTGGGAACATCCCAAGGGTGCACAGGCTTATATAATCTCCAATGATACATACAAAACACAGAAGTGGACTGCACTCTTAGACTGGACAGGGTACACATCCTATGACCCTGCAAAATGCACAGCCCTGGGTGCTCAATAGTACTCACAGGTAGCTGTACAGTCCCCAGAGCCCCAGGCAGTTAACCCCAGACAAGTCTAGGTGCAAAGCCCATAGGGAAAATTACAAAACACATTAACACAACACACAAAGTAAGCCTGGCACTCACTTGCAAGCACTCAGCTACGATTAAAAGTAAAACTGGAAGAGTAAGTTAGCACATCTGGCCAAATGGGACAAGGCAAGGAACCACATCAAGGTCTCTCCTCATCCTGGGTCCCTAATACAGCCAAACAATGCAAGCTCTCAAACAAACTGGGAATATGAGATGTAGTCATAGGTATACATTTTACAAAAAAATATTCAGATATATATTTAAAATAAAAAGATTTTCTTCTAGTGAAGAAAATAGGAATGTGAAGTATTCCCAATGTACCTTCGGGGTTAATGCAGTTGATCTAGCACAGTGTTGGGTTAGCACGCGGTCGATAAATAAAAAGGCTTTTTGTAGCTCGCACCATAGAAGTCTATGGGGCATATGTATCAAGCTCTGAATGGAGCTTGATGCCCCGTGTTTCTGGTGAGCCTGCAGGCTCGCCAGAAACAGCAGTTATGAAGCAGCGGTCACAAAGACCGCTGCTCCATAAAAATAATTACAAGAGCAGCACGGCAGTATTATTGAAACGAAATACCTTTATTTCACATGTAAGACATACATGCATGCAAGAATGGACAAAGCGTCTGACATGTTTCGCGCCCTCTAGTGGCGCTTCATCATAGACTGAGGATAATACTCTGAAGCCTACATTATATAACCGCCCAGGTAATTATAAAAAACACCTGGCACTTATACAAAAACAGTTAAAAACAAAATGTACTTCATATTATTATACAAGTTCTCAATATCAAACCTAAGGCAAAGGATATGTCAGAAATTGCAATATTAATAGCAACACTATGATCTTATTTTATACAAAAACAATTATTTGCAAAAAAAAGTAAAGAATAAGAAATAAAAAATAAATAAACGGGGGGGGCGGGTCTGAACACCGACCAAGATGGCTGCTTTTTAATTTCGGCTGAGTTCTGGAGCAGTTAGATCCGCTGTTTATCACTCCTCTGACTGACAATCCAAATCCTACCATACTGCTGACTCATAACATAGCACCTAAGGAACGGATTTATATGTTTCTTTTCTCCCTACACTTTGAACTTTAGCCGTGCAGACCGGAATACATGAAGTGCGCAGCGGAGGCCTAATCACAGGCCTGCACCCTCATCTACCCTCCCGTTTCCTGAAATATCAGGCAAAAACAGCTATATACGCTGTCACAAATCTCTGAAACACAGAGACATTACATATTCCTTTATATCCTATCGAGAGCAATACTATGTAAAGACATGGAAGGATTAGACTACGCATTACAGGCCATGCTGACAGACTTTGAGAACCAGATGCGCAAAGTTATAAGGGACGCACTGAGACCACTGAGTCAGGCAATGCCCAATTATGCCTTGAGTTGCCAGGAGTCTGTAACCGCTTACACCGAGAAGATAGGCTACTGCCTGCAAAACCCAGAGAGAGATGACACCACGGCCGACAAGACCTGTCCCTTGAGGGGCCGGGAGAACAGCTCTGTGGATGTGTACAAATCTCTGGATAACCCTACAGCCGTGGAAATGCAACACTTCTTGATCACTATGAGACAACTGACCCCAAAGGAGGCGACTAGAGCAAAAATTGGTACAAGTACCTTACCTATCAGGTTAGAGAGAGCACATCAGATCCAGGACATCGGTATCAGGACAAAGCCACCTCCGGTATTTTTGGAGCACTGGGACTTACAAAAGAGGATCTGGATGAAGCAGTCACGGGTGAAACTCGTGCACCATGCTGAACACAATGAGGACGTCATAAAGATTATGGCTACGGATCTCCACTCTACACATAAATATCCCACGTTGTGCAATATGATATCGGATGGCAGAGACTGGGCTGTTGACAAAATTGAAAGCAGCTTGTGCCAGCTTTTTGACCCGGGGGGTCCGGGCTGAGGGTAGAGGTGGTCGGATCAGACGGCATAGGTCCGGTCAGATGAGTATCTTTTCCCCTTCATTAATCCGGCCCCAACTCCGCTTTAATCTTTTGCCTTTTGGTGACTGTCCCCTGGATCTGACACACGGAACTACAATGAGGACTCTTATTGGGACACTGTTTACAGTGCTAGCTGCGAGGTACTTACTATACTACTATTCTATATCTCACACTAAAGCCTTACTTATTTTGAGTGCCCCTCCTATGATAGAAGATATTTCGGAGTCTCCCTGAGGGTATTAAATGTAATGCCTACTTAAGACTGATGGGTGTAATATGGGGTAAAATTCAATTGTATCTGTACTTATTCACCATGTCTCAGCCTCCATCATGAAATACAAGTCACTGTGTGGGTAGTAGATAACAAAATGTTATTAGGAAAATGCAATGCGTGACCCTCTTTGTTTTGTCCCTTTATATTGGTTTCCTAGACCCTATCTTGCTAACAATTTCTTAATCAAGCACATATCACACGAAGGCATTGTAGGGGTTTAAACATATCACCTGGTTCTGTATATAGTTTTGTACGTCTGAAGATGTTATATCTAGTCTCTTTAGCTATAGATTTATACTCCCAAACTTAATCTAAGAGAGAGTTTATTTACAATCTGCTTTTTTAATAAGCCCTGCTATATGGTCCATGTTCCTTCGACTATGATTGCAGAACGTATAACAGTCTGGTGTTGATCATTTTTCATTGATCCTGATGTATATCCCTAGACAGATATGCTCTAGAGTAGCATTTGTTTGTCCCCCTTTTATGGCTCCATGTTTCCACTTTTATTTACTAATGGTTGTAATGTTTAATATATTAGTGGTCCATAAGTGGCCAGCTATATCATCAATATCCCTCCTATATGGTGCCCAAACCTTTCAGGGTCCATGAGTGTCCCTATATGTTACTGGAGGAAATTATTCTTTTTGAAAAGAGGTTCTCACTATATCTTCCATTATAATATTTAAGCTGTCTTTTCAGTTAAGATATCTGCATAATGTAACAACCAGCTGTGTGTCATTTCTCTTATAAGATGTATATGTTTATTTTATTGTACTTGTTAATAACCTCAATAAAAATATTAAATTTAAAAAAATTAAAAAAAAATAAACAACTATTCATAGTGTTGCTTGAATCCATATATCTATATGAATCCCAATTTGCAAGTTACAAACATTCTGGATTAGTAAATTTAAATTTAAATACTTCATATATCATAGAAGATGGATATATAAAGATTGTGGGATCTAAGCTTTATTAGCAAGAAATTTTAACTTGTGCTGTTTGGCCAAGTATTTAAAGTGACAGTGCCATACACAAATGTCACAACAAATCCATTATAAAAAATGGAAATTAAGTGTAATATACATCTTTTAACATTTAACAAGTTGTTCTTGTATTGGTGTGATTTCCATATACTTATAATAGATTATAAAATAACAACTCAGCAGGACAATGAATGGGGGTATGTTTGTATCTCTAAACGTTTGTTCAATTCAAGCACTTTGTATACCATTAACCCACATGAATTGCCCTGAAGGGTAAGTCATGATGTTATTCAATTTGTTATGTTTTCATTATTATTATTAAATGTCCCATAGTTCTAATAAGAGACATAAATATTTAAAGGGGCAGCAAACATCTTAGACAAAGTAGCTAATATCCCACTCAAGATTCAAACCCATTGGGGTTCTAGATTTAAGTTTATATATCCAAAATAGTTATTTTCTGTCCAATATCTTATACCTGTTACCACCTCTAATAGGTGTATTAGCTACATCAATGATTCTCACAGAGAAATCACCCTTATTGGTGAAATGAAAGAGATTAAAGTGTCTAGCCACCACAGAATCTTTATTGTAATTTTTCACATCATTGACATGTTCCCTAATTCTAGTATTGACCTCTCTTGTCGTTTTTCCAACGTATTGAATATTACAATGTTTGCATTCCAGCATATAAACTGCAAATGTTGTCTTGCAATTGACGTAGAACAAAATATCATAAGTTCCATTATCCACTGAGGATCTAAATCTATTAGTGACTTCCATCATGTCACAAGTCAGACATGTTCTCATACCACATCTAAAGTTTCCTTTTCTGTTTAACCAGTTGACACCCCTACGTCTAAGAGTATTGGTTACACAACTAGGAGCCAATTTGGATGCTAAGGTGACCGGTTTTTTAGACACGAACCTGCAGTTTTCAATATATTTTTGTAAAACATTATCATTTGCCAAAATTGGCAAATGTTTTTTCAAAATTTTAACTATTTGAGGGAATTGTGCTGTGTATTCAGTAGTGAATACTATTTTGCCCTCAAAAGTATTGCCAGGTTTTTTAATTCCACTATCAACCAGATTCATTGTACCAACTTCTCTTCTAGTATCTAACAATCTGTTCTTATTATAGCCTCTAGCTGACAATCTTTCAATTAGCTCATCAGATTGTTGTTGATAAATTTAATCAATTTCTGTATTGCGTCGTAATCTAATAAATTGTCCCCTTGGAATGGCACAGATGAGGTGTGGAGGATGGCATGAACTAGCATGCAATATAGTGTTACCAGCAGTTGGCTTTCTGAATGTTCTGGACACTATTTGCTTGTTCTCCACATCCCCCTCCAATGTCACATCCAAGAAGTCAATATTAGTACAACTGTGACCACCAATAAAGGTTAAACACATATCATTACCATTCAGGAAACCAAGAAAAAGATCAAAAGATATCCTATTCAAAGGTTCATCAATAATAAAAATCAAATCGTCAATGAACCGCTGCTCCATAACCTGTCTGCCTGCTCTGAGCAGGCGGACAGACATCGCCACAATACAACCAGATCGAGTATGATCGGGTTGATTGACACCCTCCTGCTGGCGGCCTATTGGCCGCGAGTCTGCAGGGGGTGGTGTTGCACCAGCAGCTCTTGTGAGCTGCTGGTGCAATGCTGAATACGGCGAGCGTATTGCTTGCCGTATTCAGCGAGGTCTGGCGGACCTGATCCGCACTGTCGGATCAGGTCCACCAGACCTTGATACATATGCCCCATAGTGTAGAGAGATTTAGCATGGATGTCATATCCTAAGTCCTGAAGTTAACGCACTCAAACACGCCACTTGTAATCTGTCCCTAAATATGCAAAGCTTAACAGAATGCAAATAAGTCATATACAATAAAACTTAATGGCAGGGACATTGTCCGGGTAGGAGGCTGGTATAGGTTTAGTTTTAGGGGCAGCACATCAATATTTCACTCTGTTCAAAACAGGGATAGCTTAAAACAGTAAACATATGTTATAAAGCTAGCAGCACAGAAGATATTAGTAATTTGAAAGTCCTTTTTGTGATGAGAGCAGGATGTGATGTCACTAGTTTGGGGGCGGGGCTTAGGTCCGGTAGTCTGTGTCGCAGTTAGTTTAGTACAATCAACCTGACTAGATGTGTATTGCTATGCTCTGCAATAAAATAGAGTTGTACCATCATTGCTGTGTCCTGCATATGTCCTGCATCTCATGACATGGTGTCAGAAGTTCTGGCCTGCACTTCTGTTCCTGATCGATTGCAATGTCTAAGTTTACCCCACCTGAGCCTTTTGACTTCTCTCAGCCTGCAGCTTGGCCCACATGGCGTCAGCGGTTTCAGCGCTTCAGGATTGCTTCCAAACTGAATAAGGAGAGTGGTGATGTACAAGTTAATTCTCTTTTATACTCTATGGGGAAAGATGTGGAGCCAGTGTTCAATGCTTTTACTTTCCAAGAAGGGGAAGAATTTGACTTTGATATAGTTATGGATAAACTCAGTGCCCACTTTGTGCCCAAAAGAAATGTGATTCATGAGAGAGCTTGTTTTCACAAACGTAATCAGCGTGTGGGAGAATCTGTGGAGTCATTTGTGCGCAGCCTGTATGAACTAGCTGAATTCTGTGAGTTTGGTGTTGCTAAAGAAGAGCAAATCAGAGACAGAATAGTTATTGGAATTGCAGATGCTGAAGTCTCACTGAAGCTGCAGTTAGAGCCTGATTTAACATTAGATGGGGCTATTAGGATGGCCCGCCAGAGTGAACTGGTGAAAAAGCAAAGTGTTGATCTGAGGTCTGAGAGTGTTGTGAATGAAGTGCAACAGTCCAGGAAAACTGCTAGTGAAAGGCACAGTGTGAGTGGTAGATCTAAAATAATGGAAAGGCCTAGAAGTGGATGGGCGCAACATGCCCGATGCACGCGGTGCTACCGTGCCCATGATCAGAGTGTTTTATGCCCGGCCAGAGATAAAAGATGCAGAAAATGTAACAGAATGGGCCATTTTGAAGTAGTGTGTAGAACTGAATACATTAAGGAGATGCAGGTGGACGGTGACCAGGAGGGTCAGGAAGTGTCTTTTGTGGGGTCCGTTGTGGAACGGCCAAGCTCAGAGGAAGATTGGAAAGTTACTTTTACTGTAATGGGAGACAAAGTTGATTTTAAGATTGACACAGGAGCAGATATCACTGTAATGTCTTTTGCTGAATTTATGAAACTGCCTCGACAGCCCCAGCTGGCGAAGGTTACTACAAATGTCCATAGTCCTGGTGGCCGCATTGATTGTGTGGGGAAATTTCTTGCCAGCTGTGAGTACAAGCAAAGAAAGTTCACCATGTGGGTGCATGTGATTCGAGGTCAGTGTGTTAAAAATTTATTGAGCAGAAAAGCAGCCTGGGACTTGGGCCTTGTGGCCAGAGTGAATGAGATTTCCGAAGATATGTTTGGCGAGTTGGGCCTACTGAATTGCAAACCAGTCCGTATAGCACTTAAAAGCGACGCAGTCCCATACAGTATTTCTACTCCTTGTAGAATTCTGTTCCCGCTCATGCCTCAAGTGGAGAAAGAGCTTATGCGCATGAAGTCTATGGGGGTTATTGAAGTGGTTGTTGAAGCGACTGATTGGTGTGCCCCCATTGTTCCAGTTGCAAAGAAAAACGGAATGGTGCGCATCTGTGTGGACCTGAAAAGGTTGAACGAGGCAGTGAAGAGAGAGAGATTTGTGCTGCCGACATTAGAAGATATAGCTCCAAAGTTGGCTGAGGTGAAGTTCTTTTCCATATTAGACGCTTCTAGCGGCTTTTGGCAGATCCCCCTGGATCCAAAGTGCCGCAAACTGACTACCTTTATCACACCGGTAGGCCGGTTCTGCTTCTGCAGACTCCCCTTTGGGATATCCTCCGCTCCTGAAATCTTTCAAAGGGAAATGAGTTCTCTCCTGAGTGACCACGTGGGCACAGCGGTCGTCATGGATGACATTCTAGTGTATGGGTCTACAGTGGAGGAGCATGATCAGCGTTTAAGTTGTGTTCTACAGGCTATCAAAGAGTCTGGGCTGAAGTTGAATAAAGAATAATGTCATTTTAGGAAAACTGAATTATGCTACTTTGGGCATATCATCAACGGGGATGGCATCAAGCCAGACCCCGAGAAAATTTGTGCTATTGAACTGAGGAAAAGTCCTTCTGATGTACATGAGCTGAGACAGATATTGGGCCTTTTAAATTACGTGGGCAAGTTTCTTCCAGATTTATCAACAGTTTTACACCCTATCACAGAGTTGCTTAAGAAAGACGTTGCCTGGGTCTGGGGACCTTCACAAGAAAAAGCTTTCCTGCAGGCCAAGTCCCTGCTGGGGTCTGCCCCAGTGCTGGGGTTCTATGACCCTTCAAAAAAGACTGTGGTTAGTGCCGATGCAAGCAGTTATGGGTTGGGGCTGCACTCCTGCAGTTAAATGAGAATAAATTACAGCCCATCGCCTACTGTTCCCGCACACTGACGGCTGCGGAGTCAAAATACACTCAAATTGAGAAAGAGTGCCTGGCTGCAGTTTGGGCCTGTGAGCACTTTCAGCGTTATCTAGTGGGTTTGGAGAAATTTAGTCTGGAAACTGACCACAAACCGCTAGTCCCTCTAATCAACTCTTATGACATTGACAAAACACCCTTGAGATGCCAAAGACTTTTAATGAGACTGCTCAGGTTCAATGTTCAGGCAGTGCATGTGCCGGGGAAACAACTGGTTGTGGCAGATACACTATCCAGGCTCCCGCCGGCTGCTGCTGAAGAATCCTCCACAGAATCGGATGTGAAAGTGTATGTTGATTCAGTTCTGGCCTCTAAGTCCATTTCTTCAAGGAAACTGGAAGAGATAAAGAAAACTACATATTTGGACACAGATCTGCAAGAGATTATAAAGTACATGAAAGAAGGCTGGCCCGAGAGCCAGGCAGCCTGGATGTCTTTAAGTGCTTACCAGCCAGAGAGGTCGCAGCTCACGGAGCTGGAGGGGTTGGTGCTGTTCCAAGACCGCATTGTAATTCCTGTCAGCATGAGGAAAGAGATGTGAAACAGGATTCACGATGGCCACTTAGGCATTACAAAGTGCAGAGAAAGGGCAGCTACAGCTGTGTGGTGGCCTGGGATCAGCTCCGACATTGCAAATCACGTGTCTAAATGTGCCTTTTGCCGGGAACGCCGGCCTACTCAGAGAAGGGAGCCCTTGATTTCTACTCCGCTGCCTGCGGGGCCGTGGCAGAAAATAGCTGCTGATTTGTGTGAACTGCACGAGAAAAAGTTTCTTGTTGTGATTGACTACTATTCCAGGTATTTGGAAATTGCACCCCTGAATGATATCACAAGTCAGGCCGTTATCATTCGCCTGAAGAGCTTGTTCGCCCGCTGGGGCATTCCAATGGAGCTGGTGAGTGATAATGGTATGCAGTTCGCTTCTACAGAGTTCAGTGCTTTCAGCAGGGAATATGATTTTGTACATTCCAAATCAAGTCCACATTATCCGCAGGCCAACGGAATGGCTGAAAGGGCAGTTCAAACAACAAAATTCATTCTAAAGCAATCTGAGCCGTACCTAGCCCTCTTGTCATACAGGGCGACGCCCATTCAAGCCACCGGGTTTAGCCCGGCACAGCTGATGCTAGGACACCAGATTCGCACCACTTTACCCTCAGTGGGTGTCTTCAAGCCGCCTGGTCCTGTTCCTCGGGACGAAGTCCATAGGAGGGATGAAGAGGCCAAAAAGGGTTATCGTTTCTTCTACGACAGGAGACATTCTGTCAGGCCCTTACAGGAACTGAAAGCGGGCCAAAGTGTCAGAATTAAACTGGATGATGAGAAGAAATGGAAGACGCCTGCTACGGTAGTTGGCCGCTCTCCAGAACCAAGGTCTTATACAGTCCTTACTGAGGGAGGGACGGTTACACGCCGTAACCGAAGACATCTTCAGCCTGTACCTGAGAGTCTGGAACTGGATGCCTCAGTACCACCGCCGGTGGGATCCCCTGTTCTAAGAGAGGTGCCTTCCCCTCAGCAAGATCACAGCGGGGATATCTCTTTACCTCCAGCAGACTCTAATTCACCATCTTCTGTATCAGAGGACAGTTCATACAAAGTTACATCAAGCGGAAGAGTGGTGAGACTTCCGGCCCGATATAGGGACTGACTTTAGCTAGAACAGTGACCGGAAGCATGGGCAGAATAATCCCATGGTCACTGTGGACTAGGGTAGTCTACCCCGATGTCCAAGTCAGGATGTAATTTATTTGTTTATATATTGTACCATCAAAAAAAAAAAAAAAATGTTGTTGTATACTATGTTCGTATACCTTGTTATTTATTATATTTTAATGTATGCTTCGCCTTTGAAAAAGGGGAAGATGTGATGAGAGCAGGATGTGATGTCACTAGTTTGGGGGCGGGGCTTAGGTCCGGTAGTCTGTGTCGCAGTTAGTTTAGTACAATCAACCTGACTAGATGTGTATTGCTATGCTCTGCAATAAAATAGAGTTGTACCATCATTGCTGTGCCCTGCATATGTCCTGCATCTCATGACACTCTTGTTCCTGCCTTTTTGATTTTTTTGGCAGAAAGAAGGTGCACGGAGGTTGTGATATAATTAATATAATCTTATAAAGTTAAGAAAAAATATAGAAAGAGATATAGAATAGGAAACAAGAAAAAGAGAAATAACAGCCAACCTTGCCCAGCACTAGGACAATTCCTGCTCAATAACTGTTACATACTTTAAGGATTGGATTTAGCTACAAATGACAGATCTTAATATTTCTAAAAAGCAATATAATACAAAAATATGCTTCTAAGTTTTTATTTGCCAAAAATTCAAGACTGATCTATTTATAAGGCAGTAAAATACACCAAAGGATCCTATATATATATGTACATGAAGATTATTCACCATATAATAATGGTTGTAAATTAAAGTCCCAAACCATTTAGTTCCTTTTGGAACTGGGGATCCCCAGAGCTGTTAATTTTGATAAGATTGTAGCTACTTTCACTTTTTAAGAAGCCTTGATTCAATACAATTTAACAGTTCACAATTTTGTGATCCCTTTTAAACAATTATGTGGCACCCTTCCAAGAAATCTTGATATTATATAACACAGTCCACCATTTTGTGTAATCCCTTTAGGACAATTATGCGGTTGGAAGCAACAATAACCCTGATAATTACACTGTGTGCAGAATTATTAGGCAAATGAGTATTTTGACCACATCATCCTCTTTATGCATGTTGTCTTACTCCAAGCTGTATAGGCTCGAAAGCCTACTACCAATTAAGCATATTAGGTGATGTGCATCTCTGTAATGAGAAGGGGTGTGGTCTAATGACATCAACACCCTATATCAGGTGTGCATAATTATTAGGCAACTTCCTTTCCTTTGGCAAAATGGGTCAAAAGAAGGACTTGACAGGCTCAGAAAAGTCAAAAATAGTGAGATATCTTGCAGAGGGATGCAGCACTCTTAAAATTGCAAAGCTTCTGAAGCGTGATCATCGAACAATCAAGCGTTTCATTCAAAATAGTCAACAGGGTCGCAAGAAGCGTGTGGAAAAACCAAGGCGCAAAATAACTGCCCATGAACTGAGAAAAGTCAAGCGTGCAGCTGCCAAGATGCCACTTGCCACCAGTTTGGCCATATTTCAGAGCTGCAACATCACTAGAGTGCCCAAAAGCACAAGGTGTGCAATACTCAGAGACATGGCCAAGGTAAGAAAGGCTGAAAGACGACCACCACTGAACAAGACACACAAGCTGAAACGTCAAGACTGGGCCAAGAAATATCTCAAGACTGATTTTTCTAAGGTTTTATGGACTGATGAAATGAGAGTGAGTCTTGATGGGCCAGATGGATGGGCCCGTGGCTGGATTGGTAAAGGGCAGAGAGCTCCAGTCCGACTCAGACGCCAGCAAGGTGGAGGTGGAGTACTGGTTTGGGCTGGTATCATCAAAGATGAGCTTGTGGGGCCTTTTCGGGTTGAGGATGGAGTCAAGCTCAACTCCCAGTCCTACTGCCAGTTTCTGGAAGACACCTTCTTCAAGTAGTGGTACAGGAAGAAGTCTGCATCCTTCAAGAAAAACATGATTTTCATGCAGGACAATGCTCAATCACACGCGTCCAAGTACTCCACAGCGTGGCTGGCAAGAAAGGGTATAAAAGAAGAAAATCTAATGACATGGCCTCCTTGTTCACCTGATCTGAACCCCATTGAGAACCTGTGGTCCATCATCAAATGTGAGATTTACAAGGAGGGAAAACAGTACACCTCTCTGAACAGTGTCTGGGAGGCTGTGGTTGCTGCTGCACGCAATGTTGATGGTGAACCGATCAAAACACTGACAGAATCCATGGATGGCAGGCTTTTGAGTGTCCTTGCAAAGAAAGGTGGCTATATTGGTCACTGATTTGTTTTTGTTTTGTTTTTGAATGTCAGAAATGTATATTTGTGAATGTTGAGATGTTATATTGGTTTCACTGGTAAAAATAAATAATTGAAATGGGTATATATTTGTTTTTTGTTAATTTGCCTAATAATTATGCACAGTAATAGTCACCTGCACACACAGATATCCCCCTAAAATAGCTATAACTAAAAACAAACTAAAAACTACTTCCAAAACTATTCAGCTTTGATATTAATGAGTTTTTTGGGTTCATTGAGAACATGGTTGTTGTTCAATAATAAAATTAATCCTCAAAAATACAACTTGCCTAATAATTCTGCACTCCCTGTACAGTTCCTTTTTATGACAGCTTAAGTCGGTTTCAGAGAGAAGGTGTATAACAAAACAAAGCAATGATTGCTTAATCTTTTCACCGTGCGGTCCTCCGCCTGAATAACGGTTACTCAGATTTACTCACTCAGCGGGTTCAGTCTCCTCCTCCCCTTCACCATGCGAATTACCAACACGCTGTAGATTGTTTGTTGACTTCTAACAGACTTTTTTTTCCAACGACCTGTGTACACTCCAAACATAGGGTATGTTTGTTGCTTCTCAATACCTCCACCTCCTGAGGTGGTTCCGTTGAGTGCTTGCCAATTGTTACTTTTGTTGGGACCATATAATCTTCTGTGCTATAGGATACTCTTCACAGTCACATCTCTCTAGCAGCGACCTGTGCAAATGCCAAGCTACGCGCATTTCATCCTCTGTGGCTTAGGGCTTCTTCCGGCAAACCTTTTTCGTGATGTCATCGGAATAGTAGTTTTTATTTGTTTTCGTAACTCCTCCTGTTACTTTTCACTTGTTATTTTTTAGCCAGGTGAAATATAATACTTGTATGATCGGTTGCTTAGCTTATTAACTTCCCAGGATAAATTGTTTGTATTTTTGTGGGGTTCAACAAGACTTTACAAATTGAAACTTTTTTGCATTCATCATCTTTATAATTTCTATCATTTAATTAATAATTTTTGATGATTCTACATATTTTCTCAACTTAGAATAATTTATTCTAACTAAGGAGAAAAAACCTTAAAGGGACACACAAGATATATAATGTGAGGATAGAACGGAAGAAGAAAGAGAGACAAAAATTGTCCTTTATAAACTGAGATAGATATTTTTGTTAATATTATTTACTTTCAGAGTCTAGAAAAATATTTAATCATTTAGAAATGGGGCATAATTGATCTCTTCATTTAAGCCCCTGGGATTCATGGACTGTAAATTATAGATCCATTTGCATTCTTGTTGTAGGAGAATTTTATCTAAATCAAAATTAAGAGATCAATTATGCCCCATTTCTAAATGATTAAATATTTTTCCAGACTCTGAAAGTAAATAATATTAACAAAAATATCTATCTCAGTCTATAAAGGCCAATTTTTGTCTCTCTCTTTCTTCTTCCGTTCTATCCTCACATTATATATCCTGTGTGTCCCTTTAAGGTTTTTTTCTCCTTAGTTAAAACAAATTACTCTAAGTTGAGAAAATATGTAGAATCATCAAAAATTATTAATTAAATGATAGAAATTATAAAGATGATGAATGCAAAAAAAGTTTCAATTTGGAAAAGTCTTGTTGAACCCCACAAAAATACAAACAATTTATCCTGGGAAGTTAATAAGCTAAGCAACCGATCATGCAAGTATTATATTTCACCTGGCTAAAAAATAACAAGTGAAAAGTAACAGGAGGAGTTACGAAAACAAATAAAAACTACTATTCCGATGACATCACAAAAAAGGTTTGCCGGAAGAAGCCCTAAACAACAGAGGGTGAAACGCGCGTAGCTTGGCGTTTGCACAGGTCGCTGTGAGAGAGATGCAACTATGAGGAGTATCCTATAGCACAGAAGATTATACGGTCCCAACAAAGTGACAATTGGCAAGCATTCAATGGAACCACCTCAGGAGGTGGAGGTATTGAGAAGCAACAAACATACCCTATGTTTGGAGTGTACACAGGTAGTTGAAAAAAGATAAGTCTGTGAGAAGTCAACAAACAATCTACAGCGTGTTGGTAATTCGCATGGTGAAAGGGAGGAGGAGACTGAACCCACTGAGTGAGTAAATCTGAGTAACCGTTATTCAGGCGGAGGACCGCACAGTGAAAAGATTAAGCAATCGTTGCTTTGTTTTGTTGATACACCTTCTCTCTGAAACCAACTTAAGCTGTCATAAAAAGGAACTGTAATTATCAGGGTTATTGTTGCTTCCAACCGCATAATTGTCCTAAAGGGATTACACAAAATGGTGGACTGTGTTATATAATATCAATATTTCTTGCAAGGGTGCCACATAATTGTCTAAAAGGGATCACAAAATTGTGAACTGTTAAATTGTATCAAATCAAGGCTTCTTAAAAGTGAAAGTAGCTACAATCTTATCAAAATTAACAGCTCTGGGGATCCCCAGTTCCAAAAGGAACTAAATGGTTTGGGACTTTCATTTATAACCGTTATTATATGGTGAATAATCTTCATGTGCATATATATATATATAGGATCCTTTGGTGTATTTTACTGCCTTATAAATAGATCAGTCTTGAATTTTTGGCAAATAAAAACTTAGAAGCACATTTTTGTATTATATTGCATTTTAGAAATATTAAGATCTGTCATTTGTAGCTAAATCCAACCCTTAAAGCTATGTAACAGTTATTGAGCAGGAATTGTCCTAGTGCTGGGCAAGGTTGGCTGTTATTTCTCTTTTTCTTGTTTCCTATTCTATATCTCTTTCTATATTGTTTCTCAACTTTATAAGATTAAATATATATATATATATATATATATATATATATAGAGAGAGAGAGAGAGAGAGAGAGATACTGTATGTATATATATATATATATATATATATATAAACCTTCAAAATATTTGTATAAACAATCAACACATCTTCAGTTTTCCCGCTTGCCTTCCCATAAAAGCAATCTGTATATTTATATGTTCATGGCTTTGTGACACACTCCTGGTTAACTGTTCAAGTGTAAATATCTTCTAATAGGGTTATAATCATATTAGTTGAAAGTCTAAGAGATAGGGAGATCACTAAACGTAAGGTTGATTTTTTTAGTCAAACAGTCATGTTTGCTATTTTTTTACATATGCATATATACATATACCAGTTTGCTATTGTTACTAAATTAGGGGTGACAATGACAAGTATGTATTGAATAAACCTTGCTCTAAAATGGCCACTAGATTAATATTTTTATACATCAACATGTGGTCCTCACCTTGAACCAAACATTATTAACACTATTTCATACATCCTAACATTGCCCAACAGGTAAATGAGACTAGGAAGCTGGGGGTGGGGAGTTGCAATGGACTGTAAACCAGCATCAGGAGGACAGTGGGGGGAGGCAAGGGGGCTCAGGGCTTTGCCAGGCATTTCTTTGATGGATTTAGGTTGTCCCCTGGTTTCACAACATTTATAGGAGTGGGGGAGCATTGGGAAGGACAACAAAAACAAGCTTCTAAACAGAACTATTCTGGTAACTCTGTTGTGAAACAATGTTTTGAAAAAATAAGATAGGGTAGAGAACCGCATACCTTGGATTTACCAACGACAAATGGCAAGAAAGATCTAGAGACATACATCCAAAAAAAGGGAAAAACAGTGCTTACCCTGGATTATCCAACGACAAACATCAAGAAAGATCAACGGGTACACATCCAAAAAAATGAAAAAACAGCGCTTTCCTGGATTAACAAACGACAAACGGGAAGAAAGATCTAAGATCTAGAGATCTACAGATATCCAAATCCCAATTAAGGAAAAAGAAAGAAGGACCAAGTAAATACGAACTATAGTCAATATTTCCGACTATTAATTAAAAAATGATGAAGAAAAACTATTAAAGAAAGAAAGATTTTTCACCTATTACAAAATAGAAGTAGAACTCTACAGGAAAGAGATCACAGGTAATACATTTCTAGAGCTAATTCCTGTCACCCCTGTCATCTTAAAAAGGGAATTCTAAGAGGCCAATTTATTAGCATTTGCAGAACTTGCACAAGTTTAGAATCATATGATAAAAACTCTATGGATTTAGCTCTAAGGATAATAGAAAGAGGGTACAATAAAAACAACCTTTTTTAAAATAAGACAAATGAGAGAACCTAAGTGGGAAAAATGAATCAATAAAAATGCCATTGGAAAGAGGAACAAGGAAAGGATAGGAACAAAAATAAGGTTCATCACAGGGTATAGCAAACAATATGTCATGATTACCAACATTATACAAAGCAACCTTAATATTCTACAACTTGATCCAGTGTTAGATCAGATTATAAAAGAAGAATGTCAGTTTATTCCAAAGAGAGCTCCCACACTGGCACAGGAAATATCTCATTATGTATATAATGACCCTTCTAACATAAGAAAATATAAGGAATGATGGCTTAAAAAGAAAGGCTGTTTTAAGTGTGGCAGAAGACCATGTAAAACATGTTCTTATATAACTGTGGGTAAAGTGTTTAAATAAACTCAGACTGAAAAGGAATATAATATTAATTATAGATTGGATTGTACATCCAGATACATTGTATATCTGGTAACATGTTCAGTCTGTGGTAAACAATACACAGGATGCAGTAGCAAGATGTTAAAGATTAATTTAGAGAATATCTAAATGCAAATGAAACAGAGCATCCAAAAACAACAATAGCCAAGCACTTTGTACCCCATGATCAACGCATTAACGTGTTTGAGTGTCAAGCCATAGATTATGTACCTTTAAATAAGAGACAAGGGGGCCGATTTACTATGCCCCGAATAGGGCCAACTCGCCCTGTTTCCACACGAGCCTTTAGGTTCGCCGGAAACAACAATAGCCAAGCACTTTTTACCCCATGAGCAAGGCATTAACAAGTTTGAGTGTCAAGCTATAGATTAAGTACCTTTAAATAAGGGGCAAGGGGGCCGATTTACTATACCCCGAATAGGGCCAACTCGCTCTGTTTCCGCGCAAGCCTTCAGGTTCGCCGGAAACAGAAGTTAAGAAGCAGCGGTCTTAAGACCGCTGCTCCTTAACTGGATCCGCCTGCTCTGACGCGGCAGACAGCAATCAACCCGATCTCATATGATCAGGTTGATTGACACCCCCTGCTAGCGGTCGATTGGCCCCAAATCTGTAGGGGGCAGCATTGCACAAGCAGTGGACTGTCCATCACCAAGAGCGAGCAAGCTCTCTGTAATTTCCCCTCGCCACCTCCGAGGTGGTGTAGAGTGTAAGAAGCAGGGGTCTAATGACAGCTGCTTCTTACATAGCAGAAAGCAGGCTCGCATTTGCAAACCTTCCCCGCTTAGTACATGGAGCCCTTGGATTTATATTTAGTAATAATAATCCTTTAACTTTATATTGCTGCAGCTTGGTGATGTTTTGCTTTATTTCTATGATGCACTATTTCTAAAAATATTTTGCCAGTAGAAATAGATTTTATTGTCATATGCAAGAATTGTAGAATATAAAATTACAATAGGTGGATTTCCTTAAATAATGCCCCTTGTTCAGTAATACTTATTTTAACATTTTTACTATTTTTCTTGTATCTAATGGATGTCATGTTTTTGTATAATTGTATATTTGTTTACATTTTCTGTTTTATGGTACTTTGCTTTGACCCATAGGCATCCTGTTTATGGGGATTATTATAATGTTGACAACACTGAAGCAGCGTGCCAAATATAAGTTATTTTTATAATAACGATTATCTGTTTAATGACTGGATTATACTAACAGATGTTAACTAATGTTTAATATATAATATCTAGATGCTCTATCTATTTATTTATTTTTAAAAAGTGGTCATTTAAATAGTGTCACGAAATAAATTATCTAAAAAAAAGACATAACTAAATTTAAAGTTCCTAATTGGAGAAATAATTAAGATAGCAACAAGTGATGTTACAGAATGAGAACATTTTCCATTTGTTGAAAATGCTGTTAAGTTACTTCTGGTGACGAAACATGCGGACGAGGGGTTCAAACACATGGCGCTTATTGTTAGCAAACAGTCATCTTTGAAAAAGCGCTACAGCGAAATGCATCGGAAGGCTATAATATACCGGATCATTGTACATATTGCTATTGCTGGAACATTTTAATGGATGTTAATAAACAGTAAGTCTTATGGATCCACTGTGCTAATGACTGTATTTGCATAATACTGTAGCTTCTGCTCTTACTTACAGAGAGAGTATTTAATTAGTACATTGTTTAGTTCCCCAAACTTTATTCTTTTGTAGAGAACCAAATTATTTATTGCAATGATGGCTGTTTTAGTTTTGTTTTTGTCTGTGTTTAATTAGCTTTAATATCTATTTTGATTGCTTAGAGTGGTGCCTATCTTAGCTTAATGTGCCACAAGTTTTTACGCTAATGATTTACTGTCTGTGTACTGCAACCTAATTGCACTTCATGATCAGTTTAAAAAAGCTTGTATATATACTAATGCACTATTTAATTCCAAATTACAAATATATTTTGAGATTGAATGTCCTTTTAATCTAAAAAAAAGAAACATAGTGAGATTGTATTAATTTATTTTGTACTAACAGATTTTCTTATGTGTTTGTGATTCACCTTGATTGTTTTATGAGACTTGATATTTCCGTTTCTTTATAGCTTGAAATAACTGCAAAATATAGACACCAGACAGGAAGATTTTGGCAAAAGCTTAATGTATAAAATGAGTGGACATGTCAGCTCACAGTAAGCGTCAACATAGCAATAAAAGCACAGACTGAATAGCAGGGTCTCTCTAATTGGAGAATCAAGGAAATGTCTTTTTGTCCATAATAAATCACAAAATGAGATTGCTAAAAAAGCTGCACACTGCTATAGTAAAAAAAAAATCAGCATACAAAACGAATGCCTTCAGAAGATGTAGGAAAATAATGAGTGAATTTAATTTACAACTTAAATCTTTCACGTAAGGCAATTACAGTATTACAATATGAAGAAGCAAATGAAAATATTCTGTTACCCCATGGACAGAAAATATCTGCTACACTGCGTGGTCTTGTATCATTTTACGATGGCAAATTAAATATTTGGGTCCTGGCCCCTCTTCTAACATGTCCACAGGAGGTTCAAGAAAAGTTAAATACTCCCCCACCCCAGCATTATTTTTGTATTATTTTAATACATCTACCGTCTGTTTCCTGTACATAAGCAGAGAAGTGTCCTTAACTCTTCAAACCTAGAGGGAAAATTACCCATTATTTATCTTCATTACTAGTTAGGCCTGTATATCACAAGGATTTTGTGAAAATATATTTTTCACAACTGGCACAGAAAAATAAATATTTAACAAACTTAGGCCTAGATTTGGAGTTCGGCGGTAGCCGTCAAAACCAGCGTTAGAGGCTCCTAACGCTGGTTTTGGCCGCCCGCTGGTATTTGGAGTCAGTGATTAAAGGGTCTAACGCTCACTTTTCAGCCGCGACTTTTCCATACCGCAGATCCCCCTACGCCATTTGTGTAGCCTATCTTTTCAATGGGATCTTTCTAACGCTGGTATTTAGAGTCGTTTCTGAAGTGAGCGTTAGAGCTCTAACGACAAAACTCCAGCCGCCTGAAAATAGCAGGAGTTAAGAGCTTTCTGGCTAACGCCGGTTCATAAAGCTCTTAACTACTGTACCCTAAAGTACACTAACACCCATAAACTACCTATGTACCCCTAAACCGAGGTCCCCCCACACCGCCGCCACTCGATTAAAATTTTTAACCCCTAATCTGCCGACCGCCACCTACGTTATATTTATGTACCCCTAATCTGCTGCCCCTAACCCCGCCGACCCCTGTATTACATTTATTAACCCCTAACTTGCACCCCACAACGTCGCCGCCAGCTACTTAAAATAATTAACCCCTAATCTTCCGACCGCAAATCGCCGCCACCTACGTTATCCCTATGTACCCCTAATCTGCTGCCCCTAACATCGCCGACCCCTATATTATATTTATTAACCCCTAATCTGCCCCCCTCAACGTCGCCGACACCTGCCTACACTTATTAACCCCTAATCTGCCGAGCGGACCTGAGCGCTACTATAATAAAGTTATTAACCCCTAATCCGCCTCACTAACTCTATAATAAATAGTATTAACCCCTAATCTGCCCTCCCTAACATCGCCGACACCTAACTTCAATTATTAACCCCTAATCTGCCGACCGGAGCTCACCGCTATTCTAATAAATGTATTAACCCCTAAAGCTAAGTCTAACCCTAACACTAACACCCCCCTAAGTTAAATATAATTTTTATCTAACGAAATAAATTAACTCTTATTAAATAACTTATTCCTATTTAAAGCTAAATACTTACCTGTAAAATTAATCCTAATATAGCTACAATATAAATTATAATTATATTATAGCTATTTTAGGATTAATATTTATTTTACAGGTAACTTTGTATTTATTTTAACCAGGTACAATAGCTATTAAATAGTTAAGAACTATTTAATAGTTACCTAGTTAAAATAATAACAAATTTACCTGTAAAATAAATCCTAACCTAAGTTATAATTAAACCTAACACTACCCTATCAATAAAATAATTAAATAAACTACCTACAATTACCTACAATTAACCTAACACTACACTATCAATAAATTAATTAAACACAATTCCTACAAATAAATACAATTAAATAAACTAGCTAAAGTACAAAAAATAAAAAAGAACTAAGTTACAGAAAATAAAAAAATATTTACAAACATAAGAAAAATATTACAACAATTTTAAACTAATTACACCTACTCTAAGCCCCCTAATAAAATAACAAAGCCCCCCAAAATAAAAAATTCCCTACCCTATTCTAAATTAAAAAAGTTACAAGCTCTTTTACCTTACCAGCCCTGAACAGGGCCCTTTGCGGGGCATGCCCCAAGAATTTCAGCTCTTTTGCCTGTAAAAAAAAACATACAATACCCCCCCCCAACATTACAACCCACCACCCACATACCTCTAATCTAACCCAAACCCCCCTTAAATAAACCTAACACTAAGCCCCTGAAGATCTTCCTACCTTGTCTTCACCATCCAGGTATCACCGATCCGTCCTGGCTCCAAGATCTTCATCCAACCCAAGCGGGGGTTGGCGATCCATAATCCGGTCCAGAAGAGGCTCCAAAGTCTTCCTCCTATCCGGCAAGAAGAGGACATCCGGACCGGCAAACATCTTCTCCAAGCGGCATCTTCGATCTTCTTCCATCCGGAGCGAAGCGGCAGGATCCTGAAGACATCCAGCGCGGAACATCCATCCGGACTGACGACTGAACGACGAATGACTGTTCCTTTAAGGGACGTCATCCAAGATGGCGTCCCTCGAATTCCGATTGGCTGATAGGATTCTATAAGCCAATCGGAATTAAGGTAGGAATTTTCTGATTGGCTGATGGAATCAGCCAATCAGAATCAAGTTCAATCCGATTGGCTGATCCAATCAGCCAATCAGATTGAGCTCGCATTCTATTGGCTGATCGGAACAGCCAATAGAATGCGAGCTCAATCTGATTGGCTGATTGGATCAGCCAATCGGATTGAACTTGATTCTGATTGGCTGATTCCATCAGCCAATCAGAAAATTCCTACCTTAATTCCGATTGGCTGATAGAATCCTATCAGCCAATCGGAATTCGAGGGACGCCATCTTGGATGACGTCCCTTAAAGGAACAGTCATTCGTCGTTCAGTCGTCGGTCCGGATGGATGTTCCGCGCTGGATGTCTTCAGGATCCTGCCGCTTCGCTCCGGATGGAAGAAGATCGAAGATGCCGCTTGGAGAAGATGTTTGCCGGTCCGGATGTCCTCTTCTTGCCGGATAGGAGGAAGACTTTGGAGCCTCTTCTGGACCGGATTATGGATCGCCAACCCCCGCTTGGGTTGGATGAAGATCTTGGAGCCAGGACGGATCGGTGATACCTGGATGGTGAAGACAAGGTAGGAAGATCTTCAGGGGCTTAGTGTTAGGTTTATTTAAGGGGGGTTTGGGTTAGATTAGGGGTATGTGGGTGGTGGGTTGTAATGTTGGGGGGGGGGTATTGTATGTTTTTTTTTACAGGCAAAAGAGCTGAAATTCTTGGGGCATGCCCCGCAAAGGGCCCTGTTCAGGGCTGGTAAGGTAAAAGAGCTTGTAACTTTTTTAATTTAGAATAGGGTAGGGAATTTTTTATTTTGGGGGGCTTTGTTATTTTATTAGGGGGCTTAGAGTAGGTGTAATTAGTTTAAAATTGTTGTAATATTTTTCTTATGTTTGTAAATATTTTTTTATTTTCTGTAACTTAGTTCTTTTTTATTTTTTGTACTTTAGCTAGTTTATTTAATTGTATTTATTTGTAGGAATTGTGTTTAATTAATTTATTGATAGTGTAGTGTTAGGTTAATTGTAGGTAATTGTAGGTAGTTTATTTAATTATTTTATTGATAGGGTAGTGTTAGGTTTAATTATAACTTAGGTTAGGATTTATTTTACAGGTAAATTTGTTATTATTTTAACTAGGTAACTATTAAATAGTTCTTAACTATTTAATAGCTATTGTACCTGGTTAAAATAAATACAAAGTTACCTGTAAAATAAATATTAATCCTAAAATAGCTATAATATAATTATAATTTATATTGTAGCTATATTAGGATTAATTTTACAGGTAAGTATTTAGCTTTAAATAGGAATAAGTTATTTAATAAGAGTTAATTTATTTCGTTAGATAAAAATTATATTTAACTTAGGGGGGTGTTAGTGTTAGGGTTAGACTTAGCTTTAGGGGTTAATACATTTATTAGAATAGCGGTGAGCTCCGGTCGGCAGATTAGGGGTTAATAATTGAAGTTAGGTGTCGGCGATGTTAGGGAGGGCAGATTAGGGGTTAATACTATTTATTATAGAGTTAGTGAGGCGGATTAGGGGTTAATAACTTTATTATAGTAGCGCTCAGGTCCGCTCGGCAGATTAGGGGTTAATAAGTGTAGGCAGGTGTCGGCGACGTTGTGGGGGGCAGGTTAGGGGTTAATAAATATAATATAGGGGTCGGCGGTGTTAGGGGCAGCAGATTAGGGGTACATAGGGATAACGTAGGTGGCGGCGGTTTACGGAGCGGCAGATTAGGGGTTAAAAAAAATATGCAGGGGTCAGCGATAGCGGGAGCGGCAGATTAGGGGTTAATAAGTGTAAGGTTAGGGGTGTTTAGACTCGGGGTACATGTTAGAGTGTTAGGTGCAGACGTAGGAAGTGTTTCCCCATAGCAAACAATGGGGCTGCGTTAGGAGCTGAACGCTGCTTTTTTGCAGGTGTTAGGTTTTTTTTCAGCTCAAACAGCCCCATTGTTTCCTATGGGGGAATCGTGCACGAGCACGTTTTTGAGGCCGGCCGCGTCCGTAAGCACCGCTGGTATCGAGAGTTGTATTTGCGGTAAAAATGCTCTACGCTCCTTTTTTGGAGCCTAACGCAGCATTTGTTTGAACTCTCGATACCAGAGTTAATTTTATGGTGCGGCCAGAAAAAAGCCCGCGGAGCGTTAACAGCCCTTTTACCGCCGAACTCCAAATCTAGGCCTTAGTTCTGTGTATCTCCTCTGGCCAACATTAAATCTATACATCTCATTGTATATAGACAAATATCCTGTTTTAAATTAGTCATGTGACTCCTTAAATATTAAATAATTAATAAAAATTGTAAATTCTTTAACTTGCTACTTTCTTGCAGTAGCATTACCAACACTGAATATATATTGTATTGATTTGTCTACGATTATGGTTAGATCTTTTTTTTTTTTACATCCCAAATATGTGCTTTTCCTGTAAGATAAATTTAGAAACTGTAGTTTCCCTATTGCCCCAAACAGCAGCTTAAATGCATTCTGTGGAATTCAAAAGCCTGACTTTCCTACATGATGCACAGTTATTAGGTTAATATCTTGGAGCACATTATTCTACAATTGGCCACAGCAAAGGAGATAAGATAAACAATCAGGAGGATTTTCAAAGGGGTGTCTCCCAGGATTGCAAAACAGTGCAATTTCTGCTGGAAAAAAATACAGGATTAAATGCATGTAGAACATTTACTTTGAATGCAGAGCATTTGCAATAGATTGCTTAATTTCTGATGCATATATAAAAACAAAATGTATGCTTACCTGATCATTTATTTCCTGTAGGTGAGAATCCACAAGCCATTAATCCTGCGATTCAACACCTGGCCACTAGGAGAAGGCAATGATACCCAAAATTCCACAAGCTTTTAATCCCTCTAACCTCTCTGGTATCCCAGTCTAACGTATAGCCAGAGAAAAGAAGAACAATATGTAAGAAAGAGCAAAGCAGGGTAAATAAGGTGAATATTAAAACTGCTGCCTATTGGAAAAATATAATAAAAGGATAGGTCTCATGAACCTTATTCATCAGGTAAGCTTACATTTTATTTTCTTTCATAAGGTGATGAGAGTCCACAAGCTAATACCCAAGCTTGTGGAGTCCACAAGTAAATGGGTGGAACAAAAATTAAGCCTGGCAACCTTTTCCCAGGCACTAAGACTATAGGACTTTCCTGTGAAAAACTATCCAAAAATAAAAGTAAGTAAAGAAGACCAAGTTGCTGCTGTGCAATCTACATAGCAGAAACCTCATTTTAAAAAAGGACACAAAGTGGAACTAATCTAGCTAATGTAGTAGAATTTTTTTATTTTTTTTAAATTCTGGAAGAAAATGTTCTGCTTCCAATAAAGCTATATTTTAACCACAAAGCTAAAGTAATATTTGTAGTCATCTGACTCATATGAACAAATCATTTTTTAAATGTTATGTAGTATGAGAACAAATAAAATGCTCATTAAAAAAATAAATAGGACAAAGAAAGTGAACTACAATGTCCTGACTGAAAACAATCGTAGAGAAAATACCTTATCCTAATAGAAAATAAGATAAGATTCCCACAAGAAGATAAATAAACCAGACATTCTGCTGGTGAACTGTTGAAAGAAAAAAAAATCACTTTCAAAATAAGCTGAATGTTTAAACCATTCATAGGTTAAAAAAAAAATAAGGTTCTCAGGAAGAGAAATTCTTTTAAATGTTAGATTTACTTTGACTAGATTTGGAACAGAGATATGAATGTCAGAGACATTTTAATAAACTTGGAGATTATTTTGTAAAATTGAAAACTGGTAAAACCATGTTAATCACACCAGGAAAGAGAAAAAAAATTAAAAACTGGTGATAAAACGTACTTGTTACAGGCTGGCTGAAGAAAAGTCTCAACTATCTTGTTCAAAAACTTAGATTATGAATCAGGATGAAACAAACAGATTTACTGATTAACTAAAGTGCTAGATGATAACTATGACTCTGAGTGGTAAAATAGATAAATAAATAAATAAATAAAAATTAAAAAGTATATGAAACAACAACAAATAGCTGTAGAACCTTTAGGAACTGAGATTAAATATTCCTGATTTTGGCAAAGCTTCTTGAATAGAGAGGAATAAACAAAAGACCATAAAGGTCTAAAAGTCGTTGTGATTGAGTATATAAACTCATCCCTGTAGAAAGGGTTACTTTCTCTATAGGGAAACATACTATCCTGAAACAAAATGCTGTAAGGCTTGCGAGATCACTGCTGAAAACATTCCGATTGGTAACAGGCAGACACCAAAAAGCCAATTAACAACAGCTGAGAATAGTTAGAACTCTATATAAGGCAGCTCTTGCAAGCTAGGTTAGAGTAATTTGGATCTCAGACAGGGAAGTAACAAGACACTGGGAGAGTTGAAATGCCTAATGCTTTATCATAAGAAATTGTAGGATTATATAAGTTGTTTTTATTTTGTTTTTTTGTTCTAAAGCATATGATTTTGTATGTGTACTGTTTTTTTTTGTTTAACTACAAAAGGGTGATTGTTTAACCCTTGAACTGCTGACTGAAAGTAAAGACTCTTGTTTAAAAGTTAAAACTTATTTTGCATCATTCTGTTTGTGCTTAACATTTCCTGACAAGGTCCACTCCATAAACTTAGGAAAAAGTCCAGAGAAGGCAGTTTAAGTATCAAAGATTTATTCAAGCAAAAATGTCAACAGACATAGCAACGTTTCGAGATATGTTCCCTTAATCATGCCATACAACCAAATGACTTAACACACTTTATATACACTGGTACCAATAGAGGGCACCACTGAGACAGAAAAATTACCCACTAGATACCCAGTTTCAAACTGCAATTTTAACAATTAATCCACATTTCAATAGTGCAATAATATTTAGGAGTTACATATTATAAATGTTAAATTCAAACTAATAAAAACAATTTATCCCTACTCTGATATTGGAAACTAGACAGTATATTCAAAATTTTATTTTTATTATTTATAGAAATCCAGATAAATCCCAGTCCTTATTCATACCAACTGGTTCAGGGG
The DNA here is from genome assembly GCF_027579735.1 of Bombina bombina. NCBI lineage: Eukaryota > Metazoa > Chordata > Amphibia > Anura > Bombinatoridae > Bombina > Bombina bombina. The sequence continues at coordinate 1,289,229,945 of NC_069500.1, read as the reverse complement.
TATTCAATTCATAAATCCAATAGCATTCACGTTGTTTTAAAAGTGATTCCCTGTCACCTCCTCTGCGTAACTTTGGTATATGATCTATAGTTTGAAAATGCAATTGACTTATTTGTTGTTAAAGATACAGCTAAAGGGAAAACATGGAGTCTGAACCAAAATAGGTTCCATAAGTGGAACCAAAGAAATACCCTGAGGTCTTATAATATGTATGCAAAATGTCTGGTAGATATGGTAAGTTCCAAAGGAAGAATCACAATTAGAAAGAATCTGATTAAAAAGACATTTGATGGAACTGCTAGTGGTCCTGAGTGAGGAATATGAAGGAAAGCATTATTCAAATGTATTGTGCGCATAAATGAAACCTGATTAACTAGGGTAAAATGGAAACAACTGGTGGATGGACTTCCTGTTGGAGGCGGAGCATGCAGGTAGCTGCAGGTAGCTGCAGGTGCTGTGGAAGCTACGCTCCTCCGTGTGAGGCCTATACATCACCAACAGATGCCTTTGCTGCCCTTGGCCATGTACAGGTCTGGCTACAGGACTTTGATCCGGCATAGGAAGTCAATGCTTGGCAGCCTAAGAGTGCACATTGGCTGGTGCACACCATTTCTATACCGGACCTCTAGCACTGGAATGAGACATTTTCAGATAAGCATTGCTATCATCATGCAGGGCTGTATAGGTATGGCTGAGAGCTTACCTGTTTAAGACACCTGATACTCTAAACTGTTATTTCAAGTATACTCCGATTATTAAAGTGACACCTGAGCCCATCCGCACAAAGATCCTTTCCTCAAATACGCAGTACGTTCCCGGGGCCCGGCGACTTAAGACTGCCACTGTAACACTCACCTGGTGGAGTAACGGTTACTGGCGAGCGGCAAGCTATTCCTGTTTCCGGCCAAGCTTGGATCCGCATTCCGAAAAGCCCCTGTGCTGCGAGCATACCGGCGAATACTGAAGCTGATTTCCTCTCCCTTGACGAGAGCTGCGGGCGACAAGAAGTCGGAGCCCCCTGGACGGGTACGCAGCTAAAGGGTTAGCACCTCCTCCAACGTGAGGTGCGGGGAGTGTTTTCTGTACAGCAGATCTGCATTGCTTGTCCGGGGCCCCTTTATCTCCCGGCAGGCCGTTCTTGGGCAGAGGAGGGCTGGTCCGGGTGGCGGTTTGGGCGCCCGTTGCTGCAGTACAAGTGTGCTGGATCACCGCTCAAGTGCCTGATCGTCCGGAGCGCAGTCAAGAGGTCTTCTCACTCTGATACCTGTCCTAAGGAGCTACATCCAGGTCTGTCTGTCGGCGTTCTGCCGACGGAAAAAAAAAAAAAGTACTTTAATCATTGCTTACTAGAAATGCACAAGTTGTTTGGGTGCTTTGCATAGCTTGGTGCATAGACTTATCTTTTGCTGGATTTATTGACTGTGCTGACATCTTTAACAGACTGTGCAAGTTGCTGCTGTGGTTCTCAACAGGGGGTGCTGGACTGAGATTGGGGCTAATGTTGCTTAATGTAGGGGTGGAAAAGCTGAGACCCTTATTTCATTCATAATTGTATAACCTATCTTGTTTGGCCCTCACAGGCCTTTAAAGTTGTTATTAATATAGGCCTAAGTAGAAGGATTTCTTTCTCCTGTGAGTAAGAGTATGGAGAATAATATATATATGGGTATTTCGCTATATATTAATATCTGAGGCAAAGACATAAGGGGCTAAATCCCATAGAAATTTTTTTTTTTGCTGATAACTAGCTTTTTTTAGAGGTTATTGAGATTGACCTTTATGCAAGGCAGCTAATTGATATAAAATGGGCATTAGGCCACACTGGCTTTGTTAAATTCAAATCTTTAAGTTAATAATGCTGAATTGAAGGACACTAAGGGATATCCTTCTTAGACTATTCTCTAGGTATATACCATTGGGGCAGGTAATCCCTTGAGGGGTGGACATATATTAAGAAGCTATTTAATCACAATTATATATTTTCTTATTTTTTACTTATCTATATAACTAAAAAGTCTTATATCACAAGGTGTAATCTGACACTATAGCATTCACTAGTAGTGGTTTAGAAGTTGAGAACCTCGTTTTCAGATAGTATTGTATCTTAGATAAAAGTTAAACTTTAGGGAATTGTGAGAGTGTATAGACAGCAAACCACTTTATCACTCACTGTGCACACATTGTTTTGCTTTTTTTTTTTTTTTTTCCTTTTTTTTTTCTCCTTGTTTGGTTTTTAAATCAATTGTACTACACTTATAATATAGAGAGTGGTTGCACAAGATTTACTATTCAATAATAATTTGTTAGACTATTATAAATCGTTGTTTTGACAATCTGGACTTGTCCTCCTTAAAACCATATAGACAATACCTGCTATAGCACAGAATAAGTTGCAGCTACGTCCTGTTCATGGACAAGTATATTAACCCAAGAAGCTCACCCTCCAATATGCCCCCTAAAGCAAGGGACAAAAAGGGGAGCAGCAGGAATTTGGACTCCAGTTTAGTCTCCCCACAGGATAAAAGCACCTCCATCCCCGCCCCCATTAATCTGGTAGAATTTGCAGCTGAAGTGACCAAAATACTTACACCTCAATTTGATATGATCAAACAGGAGATCAGAAGTGAGATGTCAAACCTCACTTTAGAGGTTAGACAGTTCTCCTCAAGATTAGATGAAATTGAGAATCGGGTCTCAGACCTGGAGGACAGACTCAATGTAACTGACCCCATAATGGACACTCATAGCAAAATCATCTCGTCCTTGCAAGCTAAGATTGAGGACCTTGAAGACCGATCGAGACGTAACAATCTTAAAGTGATCGGTCTGCCTGAGTCCCCCGAATTTCAAGACTTAATGAATTTTGCCACCACTACATTACCCCAGGCTTTACAGATCCCGATTCCTGCTGCTCCCTTTTTGATTGAGAGAGTACACAGGATAGGTCAAAGGCGGGAGCCCAGTGAGACTGCACGACCCAGGCCAGTAATTTTTAAGTTCGTAAACTTCCAAGACAAGCTACTATATCTCAAACACTACAGGAAATGTGGCTCTCTCTCCGTAGGATCCCATAAATTACTAGTGTTTCAAGACTTTTCCTCTGAAACACTAACCAAGGAGAGATATGTCCTTTTTCTATGGGAGACTACAGAAAGAAAACTACAATATCAGGTTGATTTATTCCGCAAAGTTAATTGTACAGAAAGATGGTACTACACACACACTCAATAATGTCAGGGAGGCTGAGACCTTCTGTAGGGAAGCAGGTGTACCCTGATCATGTATCGAATTGTACTAAGTTTACATGCTTTGATCTTAGATTATAATCATTTATTCACTAGGAGATATGGTTGTTGTAGCCATGGTTTCTGCAGTGCAAATTTTGCTAGTTATAGAAATGGTGTTTTTGCCTAATTCCTTTTTTTTTTTTTTTTTTCTCTCTTCCTCTTTCTCTTTTTCGTCCTCTCCCCTCCCCTTCTCGGTCCTCCTCCCCCTTCTTTCCTCCCCCCGGACAGCGGTCCCCGCTCACGTTTTGATGTATGTGGAGTACCCTTCGGAGGGTGGGGGACGGTAAATTGAATAGTGTTAATGGCACACAACCTTAACCTATTATCTTGGAACGTAGGGGGCATTAACTCGCCAATTAAAAGAAAAGCCATAATAAAATATTTGGGGAAATTTAACCCTGACATAGTTCTCTTACAAGAACTTCATCTTAATATTATTGAAATCCCCAAACTTAAATCTAAGTGGGTGGGGGAAGTGGTAGCGGCCCCATACACCTCAAGGAAGAGGGGGGTCGCAATCTTGATAAATCGGAAATTAGATTATCAAATAATTAATATGGATCTGGATCCCGAAGGGAGATTTTTTAATACTGGAAATGGATGTTAATCATACTAGATATATACTTTGTAATATATATGGACCCAACCAAATTGACCATACTTTTTGGCCAGCTCTTTCGGTAAAATTACATAAATTAATTGGATTAAACTTAATTATGGCTGGAGATCTTAATCTATTAGCTGACTCCATTCTAGATAGCTCTAATAAAAGAGCATTAAATAGCAGAGGCAGAAAAGTTCGGATATTCCAGAAGCTATGTTCTCATTTGGGTTTGGTTGATCTATGGCGCATACAGAATCCGGATGATCGTACGTATTCGTGTGTATCCCATGTCCAGCGCTCATTTTCCCGGCTTGACTATTTCCTGATATCAGAAACAATGCTTGGCCGGAACTGGATCACTGGAATCGAAGACATTGTTATCTCTGACCATGCTGTCATAACACTAAAGCTTGATACTGAACAGAAGCGGCTGGGTGCGAACCATATTTCCTTCCCTAGATATCTATGCAACAACATCAAATTTCAGCAGCATTTACGTTTAAAGTGGCAGAATACCTTAATAATAATGGTAATTATATAGATAAAATTGAGATATTTTGGGAAGTCTCTAAGGCTGTTATGCGCAGAGAGATTAAATCTTATACACTCTATAGGTCAAAACGCTGCAGTCTAGTGGCTAGACAATTAGCCAATCGAGTTAAGAACACTTATAGATCCTATATCAGTAGACATACTAGAGAAAGCTGGGAGGCTTATACTACAGCGAAAACACTTCGAGACACACATATGAAACAGGTTAGTGCCCAGGAAGAAATTAGAATGAAAGCTAGAAATGGGGGCTTCACGGGCAGATCGGCGAAGTTTTTAGCAAGGTTAGCCAACTTTTCTCCCAGACGGGCTATCACCGCTATTAAGCTTGGAGACAAGAGATACACAAGGCACGTTGATATTGAAAAAGCGTTTTCTGAATTCTTTCAGACCTTGTATAGCCAAGACTCCCCCAATTTAGACAAGAAAGAGGCATTCTGGAGTAAGATTAAAGTACCACGCTTAGCTACAGAGGCTAGGGACACTATTAATGCTCCCATTACCGAAGAGGAAATTTCATGGGCAATTAAGAACGCGAAACCTAACAAAGCTGCCGGTCCAGACGCTCTCCCTATTGAATACTATAGAATCTTACAGCCAGAGTTGATGAGTATATTAACCAAGCTATTTAATTTTTATTTTTCTGAGAACACTCGATGTTCTTCTCTCTTTGCTTCTGCAAATATTTCACTGATTTTGAAAAAGGGCAAGGACCCTGAGCTACCAAGCTCCTTCAGACCTATTTCGATCCTGAACACTGATTATAAGTTGTTAGCAGCTAACATTGCCTCACGATTGAAGCCCTTTATGGGTGAACTAATTCATGAGAATCAATCCGGCTTTATGTCTGGACGCAACCCCGTAAAGAACACGAGGAAACTTCTGATCTTGATTGAGTCTTTCTGGAATAAATAAAAATCTACAGAATCTGACTATAGTATAGACAAGGCTATTCTAACGGTTGATGCCGAGAAGGCCTTTGATAGGGTCAGTTGGGATCATCTCTTCCATGTGCTGGACCGATTTGGGTTTACAGGATCCTTTAACAACTATATACGCTTAATCTATAGTACCCCCTCTTCAGCGGTGATTGTTAACAATACTTCCACACAACGATTTGATCTATATAGAGGCACCAGACAGGGGTGCCCACTTTCACCCTTCCTTTTTAATCTCAGTATAGAACCCTTAGCTATCCGATTACGACAAGAATTAGAGGGGATTTTTGGGCGGACGAGAAGATGGTGCTTCTCCTATATGCGGATGATCTCTTATTATTTCTATCTAATCTTAAAGTATCTCTGCCTATTTTACAGAGTATTACCCAAGAGTTTGGGGAAATATCTGGATTTAAGATCAATACCTCTAAATCAGAATTAATGTGGATACATAAGAACTCGCCACCACATGTGCAACATCCTTTTCAAGACGTTTCTCAGATTACATATCTGGGTTTACGTCTATCCAGAAACTCATAAGAATGGTATAGATTAAATCATAGGATGGTACTGGACTCATGCAAGAAAAAACTTGAGGAATGGGCTAGGTTACCAATCTCGTTAACTGCTCGGGTGACCCTGATTAAATCAGTTATCTTCCCAAAACTTCTCTATGTACTACAAAATATTCCGTGGTTTTTGCATAAAAAAGATATTACCATATATAATAAAGCCTGCTCCAAGTTTCTATGGAACGGCAAGAGACCACGGATTGCCTCTCTTAAACTCATGAATTCCAAGTCAGCAGCTGGCTTGGCACTTCCTAATATCCAGATATATAATCTGGTTATTATAGCTAGATTCACATTAGATTGGCTAACTGAGAAGGAGCAGATTACATCCTTTTTCTGGGATTCTCAGGCGGTAGTTCCCTTCCAGCTAAAGGCTCTTCTGCACTGCCCTCTTACGTCATTGCCGTCCAATATATTCTATCTATGTACCTTTAAGAATTTCATCGTGGCCTGGCAAAGACTGTGTACAGAAGTGGGAATCTCTCCCTATGTTTCACAATATGTACCCATAACGGGTAATCCAGAGTTTAGTCCCGGCCTCTACAATCAGATATTTAGACACTGGGTGGCAAAGGGCCTTCAGACCCTGGGTCAAATTCGAGATACAGAAGGACATCCAGTGACATTCCAAGAAATTGCGACACGGTATGCGTTGGGGGCGCGAGAGTTCTATGCCTACCTTCAAGTTAGGCACTTTCTCAGAGAGCTGAGCACAAAACATGGGGACAATTGGACTATGGGCCGAGGATTACTATGTACACAGCAGGAATTTATGCTATCTCCTCTCTATATTTAATGTTAAATCAGAAAGCATCAAACCTGCAAATTAACGAAATGGTTGCCAGGTGGTCTACGCTATTCCCAGAAATTGATGAGGAGATCATTGTCGGGAGCTTTAAAATAATCCAACAGAATTGGGTTCCGACAACCTGGAGGGAGTCGCAGATAAAAATAGGGTTGCAGAGATACCTTACACCAGCGGTCCTCTCTAAGTGGTACAAAACAAAGGTGCTCTGCCCCAGATGTTCCGCTATAGGATCTGACCTATTCCACTGTTTATGGAGCTGCCCTAAAATATGTCAATACTGGGGAAAAATCACATTTTGGATGACGGCGGTTTTGAAACTGGACCACAAACTTTCCCCAATTGAAATCTTCTTCCTTGTAAAATTCCAGGGTATCACTAAGAACTACAGCCTGATAAATACTATTATATTAACAGCACGTATCCTCATTTTTAAATCATGGAAAGCATCCTCTGCGCCCACTATGGCCCAATTTAAAATGGCACTGTGTAACCAATTCATAACAGAACAGTTTAACGTGCCATTCCCACAAGATAAATACTTAGAAGTATTTTTTTTAAAATGGGAGCCATTTGTAAGATCTCTACCTTCATTACAACAAAAGAAACTAATCAAACCATTTAGAAATTCGGAATTTGTCCAGATTAATATCTTGGCGGGCCGCTTTCCGGAAAATTGGGTATCAGATGCCGAGTGAGGTGGTCTGGGGGGGGGATGGGGGGAGGGGAGTAAGGGGGACCAATATTACTTTTACTTTTTCTTTCTTTCTTTTTCTTTTTTTTTTTTTTCTTCTTTCTTCTCTCTTTTTCTTTTCTGTTTCTTTTTTTTCTGTTTCATTTGTTTTTTTCTTTTGTGGCCTTGGTGGATGCGATGTGTCTTAATAGGGGGGGGGGAGATAATGGGGAAAACCCAGAGACAAAGAAAAACTAGCTATTCTATAAAGGTTTATCTGGTTACCTTATGCAAATGTTAATGTTTCACTTCCACTTTAGCAGACACAAATATATGTGCCCTAAATAACCTTGACTGATTGGAAAGATGTATGGGCACTCTTTCTTCTTTTGACCTATATGGCTTTTTTCTTATCTAAATATGTATTTATATATTATGTATACTCACTGTGACATTTGTTTTTGGTAACCGAGATTGTAATAATCTTCTTTGTCTTTGGTATAAATAAAGTTTGAAAAAAAAAAAAAAGGAAACAACTAAATCTTGAGCAAACTGAAAACTTTTTGAAATCTAAAATAGGCCATAAAGCTCCCTGTTTTGTAGGAATATAAAAAAATGGATTCACATCCTAGATCTTATTCCAAAAACTGGAACCGGCTCTTTCACTTCCTAGGTTCCAAGTCAAGGGCTGAGAGTAAAGAACTCCTGTCTGTACGGGATATTTCAGAAAAAAAAACATAATAACCTTAATCGCGGGAAAAGTTGGTCTGAAGCCCATACTGTAATCATGGGCAATTATGACTAAAATACAGACATTTTGGACATACTGTGACTATTCCTTTGAGAAAGAAATAACTTCTTAGCCTTCTTTGTGATTTAAAAAGAAGAATAATTGTAAATATATATAAAGCAATATAATTTACAATATAAATCTGGCTCTTAAAACTAGAACTTACATCATACTGCAGGTAGAGCACAGGAAAAAAGACACAGTTGTAAAATAAAAACAAACTGGGTCTCATAACGCAGGACTGGTGGGACTAGTGTAGCAGGAAAACTACCTCAACGGCCAAATAAAATTAAAGGGACACTAAATCCAAATGTTTTCTTTCATGATTCAGATAGAGCATGCCATTTTAAGCAACTTTTTAATTTACTCCTATTATAAATTTTTCTTTGTTGACTTACTATCTTTATTTAAAAAGCAGGAATGTGGTGCATAGGAGCCGGCTCATTTTTGGTTGAGGACCTGGGTTATGCTTTCTTATTGGTGGGTAAATGTAAACCTCCAATAAGCAAGCGCTATCCATGGTGCTGAACCTAAAATGGGCTGGCTGCCAAGATTTACATTCCTGCTTTGAAAATAAAGATAGCAAGAGAACGAAGAAAAATTAATAATAGGAGTAAATTAGAAAGTTGCTTAAAATGTCATGCTCTATCTGAATAGTGAAAGAAAAAAATTGGGTTCAGTGTCCCTTTAATGTAAACTAAAGGATCACACTAACTGAATATGAGTGTGCAAAAAACAATAGCGCAACAGAAAAATAAGGCACGCGCTAAACTATTTAGTAAAATATACATACATTTAAAAAGGTCCTGTTATGGATGTTCAGAAAAACTTGCTCCCAGAGCACTCTATAAATCTAGGAGCCTGGCTGAATAGCACTGATACAAATAAAACAACCACTGCGGCTAAAGAAATATGCAAATGCACAAAGAAATAAAATTACTAACGGTACCTCTCAAAGAAGATAAAAAATCTTCCTTATAAAACCTATATACATATAAACTAGACTGATACGATAAGTAGTCTAGAAAGGTGGTAATGTTTATGTATGTATGTGAGATATGATGAATCTCAGAATTGGTGTACGCCTGCTTATACTCTGTGGGCTATGTGAGTAATGAGATGGCTTCACTTATCTCAAATGCACCCACTGAAAAGTGATTACAGCTGCAGTTTTACTGTTTCCAGTAGAGAGCCCATTCATGACTGTGCCAGCACCAGCAGTGTATAACACAAAGAGTACAATGACAAGCCAATAGGAGGTGGCTAAGGGATAACTCTCCACAACACTTGTGGCAGACACATCCAACAGAAGAAATCTAAGGGACAAGTCCCTGTGAGACCAGTGGCAGACTTATCCAACAGGAGGAGGCTAAGGAACAAGTCCCATGAGACCTGTGGAAAATTACATTCATTGCCTAATATTCTAATGTTTCACTCTATGTAAATCCAGGTTTCCTGAGAGGAATAAAAGGTGTCACATAGGTCTGAGAACCCCTGTTAACGAAGAAACTGGAGCACCTCATTTCCTCACCTTCCTCCTGAGAGGAAGAGATAAGAAGTTGAATCCGAGGAGTGATGGTCCATGGACTCTTACCACATTATGAAAGAAATATTGTTTAATGTCCCTTAAAATTTTAAATGTCACTAACATTAGTGCGTAATCTAGACTTTGTAAATGACAAATAGGTGAATAATATAGTAGTGACAACCAATAAAATACAGATTGAGAAAGATAAAGAAAATGTTATCACTGCTAATTAGATAAAAAAAAGGCCATTAAATATTTAAAGTTATTCATTTTTCTTTACACTCCCCCCAACAGATGAGGACACCATAACATAAAACAGCTTCATCAATCCAATCCAAACATTTAATAATCCCTTAAATGAAAAAAGACTTAAAGGAATATTATAATATATATATTGTATGCATCTAAAGCAGCACTAATTAAAGATCCTGCCCCCTTACCATTATGACAAGTGAGCAGCATCTGCTGTCTGCATTTACCATTGCACAAGCAAATGCTTATGCAGTCATGCCCACTGCTATTGCATAACCAATCCTGCAAGAGCAGGGCTTGGTTATTATCCTGGTCAAATCTGTAAGGAGATTATTTAACTCTGACATCCTTGAGGTGGTGTAGTGGTTAAAGGGACACTGAATCCAAATATTTTCTTTCATGATTCAGGTAGAGAATACAATTTTAAACAACATTCCAATTTACGTCTATTATCTAATTTTCTTCATACTTTAGATATCCTTTGTTGAAGAAATAGTAAGGCACATGGTTGAGCCAATCACATGAGGCGTCTATGTGCAGCCACCAATCAGCAGCTACTGAGCATATCTAGATATGCTTTTCAGCAAAGGATATAAAGAGAATGAACCAAATTAAATAATAGAAGTAAATTAGAAAGTTGTTTAAAATTGCATGCTCTTTCTAAAACATGAAAGAAAAAAACATAATTTATGTAAGAACTTACCTGATAAATTCATTTCTTTCATATTAGCAAGAGTCCATGAGCTAGTGACGTATGGGATATACATTCCTACCAGGAGGGGCAAAGTTTCTCAAACCTTAAAATGCCTATAAATACACCCCTCACCCCACCCACAATTCAGTTTAACGAATAGCCAAGAAGTGGGGTGATAAGAAAGGAGCGAAAGCATCAAAAATAAGGAATTGGAATAATTGTGCTTTATACAAAAAAATCATAACCATCACAAAAAGGGTGGGCCTCATGGACTCTTGCTAATATGAAAGAAATGAATTTATCAGGTAAGTTCTTACATAAATTATGTTTTCTTTCATGTAATTAGCAAGAGTCCATGAGCTAGTGACGTATGGGATAGCAGATACCCAAGATGTGGAACTTCCACGCAAGAGTCACTAGAGAGGGAGGGATAAAATAAAGACAGCCAATTCCGCTGAAAAATGAATCCACTACCCAAATCAAAAGTTTCAATTTTTATAATGAAAAAAACTGAAATTATAAGCAGAAGAATCAAACTGAAACAGCTGCCCGAAGTACTATTCTACCAAAAACTGCTTCTGAAGAAGAGAAAACATCAAAATGGTAGAATTTAGTAAAAGTATGCAAAGAAGACCAAGTTATTGCTTTGCAAATCTGATCAACAGAAGCTTCATTCTTAAAAGTCCAGGAAGTAGAAACTGACCTAGTAGAATGAGCCGTAATCCTCTGAGGCGGGGATTAACCCGACTCCAAATAAGCATGATGAATCAAAAGCTTTTAACCAAGATGCCAAAGAAATGGCAGAAGCCTTCTGACCTTTCCTAAAACCAGAAAAGATAACAAATAGACTAGAAGTCTGTCTGAAATCTGAGTAGCTTTAACATAATATTTCAAAACTCTTACCACATCCAAAAAAAATGTAAGAATCTTACCAAAAAATTCTTAGGATTAGGACACAAGGAAAGGACAATAATTCCTCTACTAATGTTGTTAGAATTCACAACTTTAGGTAAAAATTGAAATGAGGACAGCAAAAACCACCTTATCCTGATGAAAAATCAGAAAAAGAAGATTCACAAGAAAAAACAGATAATTCAAAAACTGTTCTAGCTGAAGAGATGTCTGAAAAGAACAATACTTTCCATGAAAGTAATTAATGTCCAAAGAAAGCATATGCTCAAACAGAAGAGCCTGTAAAGCATTCAGAACCAAATTAAGACTCCAAGGAGGAGAAATTGGCTTAATGACAGGCTTGATACGAACCAAAGCCTGAACAAAACAATGAATATCAGAAAGATTTAGCAATTCTTACTGTGAAACAGCACAGGAAAAGTAGAGATTTGTCCTTTCAAGGAACATGCAGACAAAACCTTATGAAGAAACTATAAAAACCTAGGAATTCTAAAATAATGCCAAGAGAATTCATAAGAAGAGCATCATGAGATGTAAATCTTCCAAACTCGATAATAAATCCTACTAGACACAGATTTACGAGCCTGCAATATAGTATAAATCACTGAGTCAGAGAAACTTCTATGACTAAGTACTAAGCGTTAAATTTGCATACCATCAAATTAGTAATTTGAATTCCTGATGAAAAAAACGAATGTTAAGATATAAGGTCTGGCCTTAATGGAAGTAGCCAAGATTGGCAACTGGACATCCGAACAAAAACCATATACCAAAACCTGTGTGGCCATGCTGGAGCCACCAGCCACACCAAAGATTGCTCTCTGATGATTTTGAAAATCACTCTTAAAAGAAGAACCAGAGATGAAAAAATATAGGCAGATTGATAATTCCAAGGAAGTGTCAATGCATACACTACTTCCGCCTGAGGATCCCCGGACCTGAATAGGCCCCTGGGAAGTTCCTTGTTTAGATGAGATGCCATCAGATCTATTTCGGGAAGCCCTCACATCTGAAAAATTGAAAAACATATCTGGGTAAAGAGACCATTCTCCCGGATGTAAAGCTTGATTAACAGAGATAATCCGCTTCCCAATTGTCTATACCTGGGAAAAAGACCACAGAAATTAGATAGGAACTGGATTTAGCCCAAGCAAATATCCGAGATACTTCTGTCACAGCCTAAGGACTGATAGTGCCACCCTGATGATTGACATACGCCACAGTTGTGACATTGTCTGTCTGAAAAAACCATAAACGTCTCTTCTTGAAAAAGAAACCAACTGAAGAACTCTGATAATGCACGGAGTTCCAAAATATCAAATGGTAATCTCACCTCCTGAGATTTCCAAACCCTTTGTGCTGACAGAGATCCTCAGACAGCCTCCCAACCTAAAGGACTCGCATCTGTAGAGATCATGGTCCAGGTTGAAAGAGACCTGTAGAACTAAATGATGGTGATCTTAACCACCGAATCAAAGATAGTTAAATATTAGGATTCAAAGATATAAAAAGTGATATCCTATAATCCCTGCACCATTATTCAGCATAAAAAACTGGAAAGGTTTCCTATGAAATGAGCAAAGGGAATCAAATCCAATGCTGCAGCCATGAAACCTAAAACTTCCATGCATATATAGCAACTTGAAGGAAATAATAGAGACTGAAGGTTCCGACAAACGGAACCCAATAAACTTGTCACTTGTCTGTTAGAGACAAAAACATTGACACAATCTATCTGGAAACCTAAAAAAAGGTGACCCTTGTGTGAGGAATCAAGGAGCTTTTGATAAAAAGATCCTCTAACCATGTCTTGAAGAAACAACAAAGTTGAATCCTATGAGATTCCGCAGAACGAAAAGACTGAGCCAGTACCACGATACCGTCCAAATAAGGAACACTGAGAACCTTGAAAAGATTCTTAGAGCTGTCGCTAGACCAGAAGGAAAAGCAACAAATTGGTAATGCTTGTCAAAAAAAGAGAATCTCAGAAAAAAATAATCTGAATGAAAACAGAAAATGAAGATATGCATCTATTGTATCTCTTGTAAACAAATAATGCCATCACTGACCAAAAAGGCAGAACAGACCATATAAACACCATTCTAAAAGATGGTACACTTATATGACAATTCAAAAAGATTTTCTATCTTTGGAACAATGAATAGTCTTGAATAAAACCCCAAAACCCAGTTCCTAAAATGAAACTGGAATAAATACCCCAGAAAACTCCAGGTCTGAGCAGCGCTTGAACCCCAACGGGTGACCAGCCGCACTTCACCAGTACCCAAAACATATAGGTCTGAAACACACTTCAGGAAAGTGTTAGTCTTACTGGAATAGCTGGAATATGATAGAGAAAAAAGTCTTCTCACAGACGGTTTTACTCTGAATCCTATTCTGTACCCAAAGTCTAAGAAGTTTGGACAGAATAGAACCAAACAAATTTCAAAAAAAGTCTTAACCTGCCCCTTACCAGCCAAGCTGGAATAAGAACTGCACCTACAAGCAAATTTGGGGAGCTGACTTTGAACTTTTAAAAGGCTTAATTCAATGAAGAAAAAAACTTCCAATTATAAACATGTTACTTGGGGAAGAATTTAGGATTCCGTTCCTTAGTAAGAACAGAAAACTAATATAAGCTTAAAGTTTTAGTCTTAGAACTCAAACTTGAAGCCCAGAGTAACAGTTAAAGAATTGAATCCAATTATGAACCAAATAATTGATTATCTAAGGAAAAAAAAAAAGAAAAAAAAAGAAATATGGATTTTAGAAATAAAATTAGCATTCCAAGATTGAAATCACAACGTTCTTCTAGCTAAAATAGCTAAAGACATAGATTAAACCTCATTTGCGAAAATATCTAATAAAATGACAACACAAATGAAATTATTAGCATGTTAATCAAGTTAAAGGACCAGTCAACACACTGGACTTGCATAATCAACAAATGCAAGATAACAAGACAATGCAATAGCACTTAGTCTGAACTTCAAATGAGTAGTAGATTTTGTCCTTTTAACAATGCTAAACAAATCATAATCCGATACTTGATCTTAAAGTATCCAACCAGAAAGATGAAGCAATTGCAACATCAGCCAAATAAATGACAGGTCTAAGAAAAGTACCTGAAAATAATTTTCCTTAAATAAGATACAACCATCTGAAGGAAAAAAATAAATACTATTTGCTTATAAGAATAATAGTATATTTAGCAGGAGTAGAGATAGCCCCATTAACTTGGGGAATCTTTCCTCAAAACTGAAAACTAACTGCCGGCAAAGAATACAATTTAAAAACCTTAAAGAAGGACTAAAAGAAAATTCTCAGCCTATTCCATTCCCTAGTATCAGGAGGAACTGGAAAAAACCTCTGAAGAAACCACAGAAGATAAATAAGCAGAATTTAAATGTTAGCTAGTCTTTAAAATCAAAAGAACTAGTTACTTCAATATCCAAAATAATCAACACCTTTTGAACAAAGAATAAATGTATTCTATTAAAAAATAAAAAAGTAGATTTGTTAGTGTCAATATCTGATGAAGAAAAATTCTGAATGAGAAAAAACACCATCAGAGAAGGATAATTCATTATGTTGTTGGTCATTTGAAACTTCATTAACTAAAAAAGAAGTTTGAAAAGACCTAAAAATTTTATTAGAAGGTGGGATGTCAGACAAAGCCTTTAAAATAGAATCAGAAAAATATTCTTATACATTTCTAAGTATATCTTGTACATAAGATGTAAAAAGAATAGCAATATATAAAGCATAAATACTAATGGATTCTGCATGTAAAAGTTTATCATGATAACTTATTACAAACCAACTTAGCTTTGGTAGGACTGATATCAGTCAACAGGAATCCCTCAGCATTTCTTGACACAGGAACAGTGTTTGAAATATCTTGCAATATGTAATAGAAAAAAACAACATATAAAGCAAAATTATCAAATTCCTTAAATGACAGTTTCAAGAATGGGAAAAAAATGCAAAACAAACAAGCCTCTAGTAACCAGAAGCAACAAAAAAATGAGACTTAAATAATGTGAAAAAAAGTGGCGATAAGCATAACGCCCACATATTTTGGCGCCAAGTATGACGCCCACATTTTTTGGTGCCAAGAATGACGCCCACATTTTTTGGCGCAAAAAAAAGTCTGTAACACACATGCGTCAATGACACAACCATGAACAAACTTCCGGCGTCAACTATGGCGCCGGAAATTACAAAAATTTTGCACCAAAAAAGTTTGCGCCAAAAATGACGCAATAAATTAAAGCATTTTCTGCCCTCGCGAGCCTAATAGCCCACAAGGAAAAAAGTCAATTTGAATATTTTTAAGGTAAGAAAAAATATTAATTCATAAGCATTTTCCCAAAAAAATGAAACTGACAGTCTGAAAGAAGGAATACTGAATATCCTGAATCATGTCAAATAGAAGTTTAAAACATATATTTAGAACTTTACATATAAAGTGCCCAACCATAGCTTAGAGTGTCATAAATAAAATAAGACTTACTTACCCCAAGACACTCATCTACATATAGTAGATAGCCAAACCAGTACTGAAACAAGAATCAGTAGAGGTAATGGTATATAAGAGTATATCGTCGATCTGAAAAGGGAAGTAGGAGAAGAAATCTCTACGACCGATAACAGAGAACCTATGAAATGGATCCCCTAGAAGAAGACCATTGTATTCAAATAGGCAATACTCTCTTCACATCCCTCTGACATTCACTGCACTCTGAGAGGAAAACCGGGCTTCAGCCTGCTGCGAAGCGCATATCAACGTAGAATCTAGCACAAACTTACTTCACCACCTCCATGGGAGGCAAAGTTTGTAAAACTGAATTGTGGGTGTGGTGAGGGGCGTATTTATAGGCATTTTAAGGTTTGGGAAACTTTGCCCCTCCTGGTAGGAATGTATATCCCATACGTCACTAGCTCATGGACTCTTGCTAATTACATGAAAGAAATATGGGTTTCATGTCCTTTTAAGTAGCAGAAGTCCTAAGATCACTGCTGTTTAGCTAGAGTTGTAGGCTTGCATGCTCAATCTGAGAAAGAGAAACCTTCAAGTGAGAGGGTCTACCCCTGATGAGTCTGATCATTTGCTTAATGTCCTCAGTACATTTGAGTGTTTTCTACCATGTTTTGAGTCCTACTGACAGGAAACAAATGTTGCTAATTTTCACAGAAATATAAATTTTATGTTTATTTAAGGTGATTTTTTTAGTGGCTCCTACAGGATGCCCCCCATGTATTCCCCAACTGTAACATTCCCCATGCTTTTCCCACCTCCAGCCTCCTATGCTCCACCGGCCCAAGCCCCGTCTGGCCCTGCAAATGCCCCACCCATGTCACACCCCAACCCCTCCATGACACACCTGGCCCCATTTGTGGCTTGTCTAGTCCAGTCCCTCAAATTACAGACCTGCCCACAACCTCAGACAAGTGCCCCCCCCTTAATTATTCTTTCTGGCATCACCAGTGTTTTTTATATATTAAGAATTTACAAATTGGCTTTTAGGCAGAGATTTTCTATTAGTGCCCTCACCGGTAGTCTTTTTTTAAAGCCAATAATAAAATCTGGGGATACTTAAAGTAAATATGATCATTGAAGTGATTAAGCATCTAGATTGAATAACATGAATAACACGATTAAACTATTATGATCCCAATTTAATAAATAACTACAGAGTTTACTTTATTTACTAATTAAATTAATTACTACAATTTACATTTAAACAGACATATCCACTATTAACATTAATAAAATGTGCTTACACAACAAGAAGCCCTAATCATGATTATTTAAAAAGTAAAAATTAATATCCTGTTGAGTGTGTGTTTATGACTTGCTTAAATTGAAGAAATAAGTACAGTACTATCTTATTAGCACATACTGTAAAGATAATTGCAATTACCAACCATAACATGTAATACAAGTTTTGAATGAAACTGATACCAAGTTGGAATGCAGGAGGTTAATTTGGTGTATTTTGTTTATATGAACATTCCAATCAGCTTTTTCACAAGTTGTTTGCACTTTTCAAATTTTGCACATATTTTTTTCAATGTTACATTTGCTAAACTCACATGTTAATAAACACTATATTTTAGTATTAAGTTAAATAGTTAAAAAGCCCTAGGAATCTATGAAATGTAGACAAAAATTAAATATTTATTTATAACTACAATGCATATTACAATGTTGGAGGTTTAGACGTTAATTATTAAATTACAGTCTGAAATGATTAATTTCGAAAATGGCATCAGTTAGTATTGATGGTTAAAGGGACAGTTTACTCAAAATTTGTCTTCCCTTTAATATGTTCCCAATGATCCACTTTACCTGCTGGAGTGTATTAAATTGTTTACAAGTATTTCTTTTACCCTTATATTGGCATTTAAAATAGTTGATTTAGCCTATGGTATTCCCACCTATTCTGAAAGTTTCTGGCCTTAGGTCCAAGCTATAGATAAGCTGTGCAAACACAGCCAGCAGAAGAAATTACCCTCCCAGTGGGGTATAGAATAGATTTTGTAATAAATTGTTAATTTTCCATTATTCTCTCCAAGTATTTTTCTTTGGTTTACAGACAGATACAAGATGAAGAAGCATGTATATGTACACATTGTGATAAAGTAATGAGATCTGAATATACCTACAAGCTCAACCCATTTATTAGGTTGTGGCTTTAAAACACAAAATCAGCTATTTAATATACACAAATAAACCTTAAAAAGCAAATCTCCATACATTTTATACTCTGCGGGTGGTAAGAAAAGTAATTGTAAACACATTAAGGGAAAAACTATTTTACAGTATTCTGTCCCTTGAAGTAAAACCTCTTGAATTGTATTGAATTAATAAGCTGCCATGTTATACTATTGCCTCGGTCACATACCTTTAACTTCAAAGAAAGATTTTTTTAAATCTTTGCAAAACCCATTTTCAATATCCCTGTTTTTTATGGTTTTATATTTTTGTGTTTAACTAAATTTTGGTATTATAGAATGTTCTTATTTAAACTGCAGCTCATTTTAAAGAATACAATTTCTTAGAAAAGGAATAAAATATCAAACAAGATGAGTTCCAGGCTATTTATATAACAGTGGTTTTATTTCTCCAGATATAACAAATTTTCATCAAATTACATAAAATTATCTTTCTTTATACGTTCTATCCCTACCAAATTTGTCACTTGAAGTGACTTCCATCCGAGGTAAATGACAAAATGCTTGAAAAGTAGAATTGAGCATGGAACATTGAATAAAAAAAGAAGAAACTGGGATGATGAGTTTTTGTTATTTAAAAATGCCTTTATTGCACCAGATTATGAGTGGCGCACTAACAGTTACACGTGAGTTAAAAGGAGTTTGTCGTGCTTGAGCGTCAGTTTTAGCACTCGTATTTCAAGTTGAAAATTAATGCAAATGCATGAGCACAATCGCAATTTAAGCTAGAATGATTACCTTGTCCTTAGAGCTCATCGTCCTCATTAGGAGGGGGAAAAAAACGCCAAACGGTAACTATCGTAACCACCTAGTCACATAATAAACATAAACAATGTGAACATTATAAAAATGTCTGAGCATATCATCTAATCCCTGGTTTCTCAACAGCTGGGCCGTGGCCCAGTACCAGGCCATGATAGCCCTGCTGGTGGGCCCCGACCTGTCATGCCCCCACTGCACACTCTTACCCCACTGCACACCAGGGGCAGACTGATACGAATCAAGGCCACAGGAACACTGTCTCACACTGACCAAAATGTATTAAATTTTATGCAAATGAACATGCCCTGCCCTGCCCCCAACAGGCGCCGCAACCTCCAGAGCCAGGACCTCCAACATTAAGGTCCAGAGAAAGGGCACCCAACCTCCAGGGCCAGACCCCACACTCCATATCTCTTACAGCAACAGACCCCCGCCAGGGTCCCTACTAAACCCATACTTTTTTGCATAGTTACTGATAGGGCAACTGAAAACTCCAGCTTAAGGAATGCACCAGGATCCGTGGAGATGCCATTTGTGGGCCCCCCTACTTGCCTGTCCCTCTGCCCAGGTCCTATTTGCCTGGCTGATCAGCCTGCCCCTACTGTTTAATATATATATATATATATATAAAACAACCGGGCCCTGGACATGTCTAGCTAAAATTTACCGGGCCTTGAGGTCACTTTGGTTGAGAACCACTGATCTAATCAGTGATATAGTATATTACAGTGTGTGGTGAAATTCTTATATTAGGAGGAATAGATAACAAGGATAGAAAATGGATGACAAACCAAACACTATGCAATATGCAACATATACCTATACAATACAGTATCATCTTGACCATGGTACAGCTCATAGGACAAATAAGCCTATAGGTCACATGTAATAGTCGTGAACTCACTTTTCCATAGCCCCAAATAAATTCGATCATCAAAAATCCACAAACAGGCTGCAACGCCGTCGTGTATATATATATATATATATATATATATATATATATATATATATATATATATATATATATATATACACACACACTATGTACACACATTTAGACATATATATATATACACACACTATGTACACACATTTAGACATATATATATATATATATATACACACACACACACACTATACACACATTTAGACATATATATATATATATACACACTATGTACACACATTTAGACATATATATATATATATATATATATATATATATATATATATATATATATATATATATATATTTATATATATATGAGCATTGGAGCCCCCTGCAGTCAAGTAGATGAAAACATGAAAAAGCATATTTAATGCAATATTTATATTTAATAAAGTGTTATACTGAGTATTTACTGTAAATATTTCACATTCCAATTTTCTGCACTTAGCAGAATATGTTCAAAGTATTTTTTAAGGGACACTCAATTCAAAATGTAACTTTCATGATTCAGACAGAGCAGGCAATTTTAAACAGCTTTCCAATCTACTTCCATTAACAAAATGTGCACATTCTTTTTATATTTACACTTTTTGAGTCACCAGCATCTACTGAGTATGTGCAATAATTCACAGACTATACATATATGCATTTGTGATTGGCTGATGGCTGTTACATGATATAAGTCGAGTGGAAATAGACAGAAATTTGAAAAATGTCATAAAAATCTACTACTTATTTGAAGTTCAGACTAAGGGGCCGATTTATTATTGTGCGAACTGAAATAATCCGCTGTAGCATACGCTGTCGGCATTTATCATTGAACAAGCATTTCTCGTGAAATGCTTGTGCAATACCGCCCCCTGCACATTCGTAGCCAATTGTCTGCTAGCAGGGGGTGTATCCAATTGGGCTGATTGCTGTCCACCACCTCAGAGGTGGCATACGAGTTTAGGGGCAGTGGTCTTATAAAGGCTTGCACAGAATTAGCATCATACGGGGCTTGATAAATCGTCCCCTAAGTGCTATTGCATTGTATTTTTATCATACATTTGTTGATTATGCAAAGCTACTGTATTTACTGATCCTTTAACCTCTTAACGACCAAAACGTACTATGTACGTTTCTGGTCATTAAGGATTTTTTCTAGGTGTAATAGCGCCTTCTTTCCTCCTGCAGGCTTGTTATAATAGCTGGCGGCGAGACCACTCTATTGAAAACCACACTCCCATAGAAGAATACAGGGTACATCACTGGTCATTAAGGGGTTAAATAGATATTCATATATATATAAATTTATCTGTATATATCTATACCTATATTTAATGCTCTCTATATAGGTATGGATATATATTGTACCAGAATGCCATCAGATATATGTAGAAATATGTATTTATGAATAATTAGAACATATTCTGTTATATGAAGAACATGTGAAATATTCATATTTTCATGTCAGGTTAGCGCACTTGAGAAGATGCAATCAGGTTTACGCCCTAGTAGGGTGTTAGGGTTTTTTCCACTTTTTTTGCTCCATTGACTTCCATGGGGGAATCGTTAAACGCAATCGCAATATACTTTTTGCATCAGGTTAGTGCGCGAGCAAAAACTTTTTACCTTAAACTTGTAATATGAGTGCTACCCAATGCACACAAAAAGCTTACTTCTAGCTTAGTTAGAGCGGGAGCATTAAATATAAATCCACTTGTAATCTGGCCCATAATGGGCAAGACAAGTTAACTTGTCGCAAAAGCTTCATAATTACAAATGCTGCTGGTCCCAATACACAGTAAATAATCTAGAAATTAGCCAGCTGGTTAAGATAACATAATCATGTGATCCTCTGAAAATCTAACCTGTAAGGGAATGCTGAGGACAGGTTTGAAAACCCCTGGTCTAGATAGAAAGTAGAGTAGATATTCAAAATGAACATGGATAATCAAAATATTATCACTTGAAAAAGATTCCTAGGTAGAAATTGCGGTCTGAAAATGGTACAATGGTACAAAAAATTACTATGAGGGCAGCTGCAGCATAATATCTTGAGAGGAAGTTGAGCCAACCTTAAATAAATTCTATAGAACAAAATATTATATAGTTTAATTATCCATTTTAAATAAAAATTACATAACCAAAGCATGCATTTTTTTTACAACCTGAACTGCATTAAATTAAGATGACTGAAAGTAATACCTTAAATCTACTTAAAAATGCCTTTAAATTATTAAAATACCATAGATGGACAATCAGGGGTTATGCTTGGGGGTGTGGCTTAGAGAATATTTATGTACCCTACAACTTGAGAAGCTAACAAAGGTAGTCACACAGTGTATAAAGAGCGGAGTGTATTCTGGTTAGTTTCCATAGCAAGCCTGCCCTCTGGGCACAGTGAGTGGAGCACTGACACCGGGCCCCGCGCTTTGGTGAACCCATGCTGTCAAGCCAGTGTTTGAGAATAAGGGGACTGTGCTGGTGGCCCCACAAAGTGAGCGAAGCAGCTGCGGGTGGTGACGGCAGCATTATCATTAATGGTCACAAAATTCTTGCCCCTTACTCATCCCTCACCTTCTCCTCTTCATTAAACAGGGTTGGATTGGCCTACTGGGATACCGGGAGAATTCCCAGTGGGCCACCCGGCTGCCACAGGGCCGCATTAGCTGGGGACAGTGGCAGTATACTCTGCGCATGGAGATCACTGAAAGATTAGCCCTGTAAGTGCAGGATACACAGGGATAAATTATGCATAGCTACTACATTTGCAATATGGTTATCTGGAGGCTGCACTATAGCACCATATTGCATGCTGTTGGAATGAACAGTTATTGTTACCACCAACTGATCTCCCAAGCTGTCACTGTACAGCATCATCTCTGTTGTTATAGGAATTGTTAATAAAAATTTGCTATTAACAAAGGAGAGCCAGAAAAACTCATGGATAACAGCCGTTGTAATCTGAGTCCTCATGCAAAGTGGGACAAAAAAAAAAAGAACTATAATCTCTGGCATGTGTGCCTGAGGGTGGATCTATATTACCTATGGAATGTAATAGAAGTAAATAAACTTAATACAAGGCTATAATTCCCCCAACAAAGCAATTGAATGTCTGTAATACAGATGTATTTGCACTACAGTTAAAGGGACATGAAGTAAAAATTCAATTTTTATGATTCAGATAAAGCAAAAATGACTCTAATTTACTTCTGTTATCAAATTACTTCTCTTTCTTGGTTTTAACTGTTGGAAAGTTTTTTATTTGTATGCTGTAAGCAATTAGAACATTTTCTTGATTCTGTGAACAAATAATTAATCAAAATGTTAATGTAACAGTTCATATTAAAATTTTGCATTTAGAGAACATATATACAGTATATACAGTGTGCATACATATAAAGTATTTATCTATATATATATATCACATATGCCTTCAACAGTTAAGACTTGTTTGCCATTAGTAAATACGTTACACTGTATTCTTTTCTGTTCTCATAGCAGAAAGAGGGGATGTGACTTCCAATAGACAGATAGTGCTAGGCACTAGTGTGAGAATATTTGCTTGTTTTGAGAGCACCCTTATTTTGCTAAATTGCTTGCTAAATGAAATAATATGATTGACATAACATTAGACACACCTTCTAACTAACGGTTTAATTATTAGAATTGCTAAGGGGGGCAGGCAGTCTGTGGGTCACATCTTGGTGAGAAGTCTCATATACAATACCTGTGGAATTAGCCTATGTCCCACTGAAATATGACTCTCAGAATGTTTTATTATTATTTTTTAATATGTGTAAAACACATATTTTACATTCCTATGTTCTTTACATAGAAATGAATGTACTTTTTATTATTAAATATATATTTTTATATATGTGATACTGTTCATCTAAAAAACATACCTATACCTATATATCTATAGGAATAGATATGCAGGTATAGTTATATACATATTTATATATCGAAATATGTATTTAAGAATAAAAAGGACATAAACTGCCTCCTTATCTATTTACAGACTTGCATTTTAGCCAGTCAGTACTGACTCATTCGAAACTCCACAGGAGTGAGCACAGTGTTATCTGTATGACAAACATAAACTAGCACTGTCTTGCTGTGAAAAGCTAATAAAATGCACTTAGATAAAGAAAGACTGCAGGGGCTTAGAAACGGCCACAGTTTTAGAGTTTTAAAGATTATAAAGTATATTAATATAACAAAGTTTAGAAGGCTTGGGGTTCTATTCTGTCAGAACAATTATACAACAGTTAAACTGGCAATAAGGTAGCACACAGCAAGAATCAGAGAAAACTAAACAGAACACTTTAAATCAGAGACAATGGGATTTATAAACGAGAATGACTTAGATAGTTCGTTTATTGCAGAATTTAATTCAAACAGTCTCAAAATAGGTAATGGTAAGAAGATTAAAACAAAACATACTAAAACCATTAATAATTAAAAGTTTTGCTATTTTACATTTCCAGAAAGGTAACAAGATTTGCTTTCTTCCAGACGTTTTAAGCATAAATTGCAAGTTTTTTGCAAAAAAGTTTTTTGTTAATTCAAAAACACCACTCAAAATAAATTTTGAGCGTGGGCGGGTTAGCACTCATATTACAAGTTGATAGCAAATTGTTTGTGTGCAAGCAAAACCGAATGCGCACTAACTTCAAGGCTTCGGATATTGCGACCACATTACCTTCTTTTCCCCATGGACTTCAATGGAGAGCACTGTAAAAAAAATATTTATCACCTGTGTAATAACCTGACACTGCATTAAACCTACTGTGCTAAACCCAAAGTTAGTTATGAATATTTTAAATTCTATGAGGCCCATTTATCAAGCTCCGAACGTAGCTTGAGGGCCCGTGTTTCTGGCGAGTCTGAAGACTCACCAGAAACGCAAGTTATGGAGCAGAGGACTAAAGACCGCTACTCCATAACCCTGTCCGCCTGCTCTAAGCAGGTGGACAGAGATCGCCACAATTCAACCCGATCGAGTACGATCGGGTTGATTGACACCCCCTTGCTGGCCGCGAGTCTGCAGGTGGCAGCGTTGCACCAGCAGCTCACAAGAGATGCTGGTGCAATGCTGAATATGGAGAGCGTATTGCTCTCCGCATTCAGCGATGTCTGTCGGACCTGATCCGCACTGTCGGATCAGGTCCGACAGACATTTGATAAAGAGGCCTCTATATGTTCTTCACATAGAAGAAATTTTTCTTTTTCTTTTTAAATATATATATACTAGTCCTAAAGCCCGTTCACACGGGCCATTTTTTGCAGTACAGTGGTCCCACCCCTGGCGTTCTCTCCCTCCCACTCTCTTTTGCTTTCTCTCTCTCCCCCCTCTCTTTTGCGCTCTCTCTCTCTCTCTCCATCTCCCCCTCTCTCTCTCTCTCGCTCCCCTCTCTCTCTCCCCCCTCTCTCTCTCTCTCCCCCCTTTCTCTCTCTCTCCCCTCTCTCTCTCTCTCCCCTCTCTCTCTCTCCCCTCTCTCTCTCTCTCCCCTCTCTCTATCTCACCCCTCTCTCTCTCCCCTCTCTCTATCTCCCCTCTATCTCTCTCTCTCTCTCCCCCCCCTCTCTCTCTCTCTCGCCTCTCTCTCTCTTTCTCTCTCCCCTCTCTCTGTCTCTCTCTCTCCCCTCTATCTCTCTCCCCTTTATCTCTCTCTCTCTCCCCCCTCTCTCTCTCTCTCTCTCTCTCCCCCCCCTCTCTCTCTCTCCCCCCTCTCTCTCTCCCCCCTCTCTCTATCTCCCCTCTCTCTCACCTCTCTCTCTTTCTCCCCTCTCTCTCTCTCCCCCTCTCTCCCTCCCCTCTCTCCCTCCCTCTCCCCCCCTCCCCTCTCTCTCTCCCCCCTCTCTCTCTCTCTCTCTCTCTCTCTCCCCCTCTCTCTCTCTCTCTCTCCCCACTCTCTCTCTCCCCCCCTCTCTCTCTCCCCTCTCTCTCTCTCTCCCCTCTCTCTCTCTTCTCTCTCTCTTTCTCCCCCTCTCTCTCTCTCTCTCTCTCCCCCTCTGTCTCTCCTCTCTCTCTCTTGCCCCTCTATCTCTCCCCCCCCTCTCTCTCCCCCTATCTCTCCCCTCTCTCTCTCTCCCCTCTCTCTCTCTCCCCCCTCTCTCTCCCCCTTGTCTCTCCCCTCTCTCTCTCTCCCCCCCTCTCTCTCTCTCCCCTCTCTCTGTGTCTCTCCTCTCTCTCTATCTCTCTCCCCTCTCTCTCTCCCCTCCCCCCCCCTCTCTCTCTCTCTCCCTCTCTCCCCCCCCCTCTCTCTCTCCCCCTCTCTCTCTCATTCTCTCTCTCCTCTCTCTCTCTCTCCCTCTCCCCCATCTCTCTCTGTCTCTCTCTCTCCCTCTCCCCCTCTCTCTTTCCCCTCTCTCTCTCCCCCTTTAACTCCCCCCTCTTTCTCCCCCTCTCTCTCCCCCCTCTCTCTCTCCCCACATCTCCCCCCCTCTCTCCACATCTCCCCCCTCTCCCCACATCTCTCCCCATCTCCCCCCTCTCTCCACATCTCCCCCCTCTCTCCACATCTCCCCACATCTCTCCCCTTTCTCCACATCTCCCCCCTCTCTCCACATCTCCCCCCTCTCTCCACATCTCCCCCCACTCCCCACATCTCTCCCCTCTCTCCACATCTCCCCCCTCTCTCCACATCTCCCCCCTCTCTCCACATCTCCCCCCTCTCTCCACATCTCCCCACATCTCTCCCCTCTCTCCACATCTCCGCCCTCACTCCACATCTCCCCCCTCACTCCACATCTCCCACATCTCTCCACATCTCCCCCCTCACTCCACATCTCCCCCCTCACTCCACATCCCTCCCCCTCTCCCCACATCCCTCCACCCTCTCTTGAGCTGTTTGAGCTCTCTTCACGGGCCTTCACGCTAGGCTCCGCCCCCTTCACGGGCCTTCGCGTTAGGCCCCGCCCCCTTCACGCTCGGTCACGCCCACTTTTGCTCGGCGCAGTCGGCAGAACAGGTAGGGACTTAGGCCAGTGTGTTTGTCCGCATGCTGTCTCTACTGCGCATGACAGCTTCGGACAAACACACTTGGCCTTTTATAGTATAGGATTTATATATATTTTGATATATGATTATATATTTGTAAAATATGGACATCCTAAAACATTTAATGTAAAAATGGCTTAATGTAGCTTAATAAATAAAAAGTGACCAAATGTTAATCAATTGCTGCATGATTTTGCACAACCCAAGGTTTTCACTATCCAAGCCTATCCTAGAAGTTTCAGAGATTTCGGTGTCCCACAAGGCAAATGAGTGACATTCAGCTTGTTTTTTTGGGAGATTAATGTGGCTTAACGTGCACACATTGATAAATTGGCCCCTTAATGTGAACAGATTAATGTAAAAAGTTTCATGGATTCTGGTTTCCCACAAGGCAAATGAGTGACATTAAGCTTGTTTTTTGGGGAGCTTAATGTGGCTTAATGCAGAAAAATGAACTTAGATGTTAACCAATTTCCCCCAAACTTCACACAATGCATTAATCTTTAAAAACATATTCTGAAAATTTCAGGACATTTGGTAAACCATACCAAAAGATATTCACATTTAACACTTTTTTTACAATCCTAAACCATTTAATGTGAGCTACTTAATGTAAAAAGAGCTTAATGTACCAAAATGTGCCTAAACGTCAATCAATTGCCTTGAAACTTGGCACAACCTCATTTGTTCACTATCTAAACCTATCCTAGAAGTTTCATTGATTTTGGTATCCCACAAGGCAAATAAGTGGCATTTAGAGGCCTATTTATCAAATGTCTGTCGGACCTGATCCGAAAGGTCGGATCAGGTCCGACAGACATCGCTGAATGCGGAGAGCAATAGGCTCGCGGCCAAGCCAGCAGGGGGGGTGTCAATCAACCCGATCGTACTCGATCGGGTTGAATTCCGGCGATCTCTGTCTGCCTCCTCAGAGCAGGCGGACAGGGTTATGGAGTAGCGGTCTTTAGAGAGCATATTGCTCTCCGCATTCAGCGATGTCTGTCGGACCTGATCCGACCTTTCGGATCAGGTCCGACAGACATTTGATAAATAGGCCTCTAAATGCCACTTATTTGCCTTGTGGGATACCAAAATCCATGAAACATCTAGGATAGGTTTAGAGAGTGAACAAATGAGGTTGTGCCAAGTTTCAAGGCAATTGATTGACGTTTAGGCACATTTTGGTACATTAAGCTCTTTTTAAATTAAGCCGTTCACATGAAATGTTTTAAGATTGTAAAAAAAATTGCTAAATGTGAATAACTTTTGGTATGTTTTACCAAATATCCTGAAATTTTCAGAATATGTTTGAATAGACAGATTAGGATCGGTATGATTAACACCCCCTGCTAGCAGGCGATTGGCTGCAAATGTGCAGGGGGCAGCATTGCACAAGCATTTAATTAGAAATGCTTGTGCAATGATAAATGCTGACAGCGTATGCTGTCGGCATTTATCGATGTACGGCAGACATTAATAAATCGGCCCCTAAATGTTTTGGGATTGTAAAAAAGTAGTTAAATGTGAATAACTGTTGGTATGTTTTATCAAACGTCTTGAAATGTTCCAGATGTTTTTAAATATACCCTATTTATATTTGTATTGTGTGACATTTGGAGGAAATTCGTTAACATCTAAGTTCTTTTTTATACGTTAAGCCACATTAAGCTCCCTAAAAAACAAGCTTAATGTCACTCATTTGCATTGTGGGATACCAAAATCCATGGAACTTCTAGAGTAAGTTTGGGAAGTTAAAAACTAGGGCCTAGATTTAGAGTTTGGCGTTTGCCGTCAAAACCAGCGTTAGAGGCTCCTAACGCTGGTTTTGGGCTACCGCCGGTATTTAGAGTCATTCAGGAAAGGGTCTAACGCTCACTTTGCAGCTGCAACTTTTCCATACCGCAGATCCCCCTACGCCATTTGCGTATCCTATCTTTTCAATGGGATCTTTCTAACGCCGGTATTTAGAGTCGTAGCTGAAGTGAGCGTTAGAAATCTAACGACAAAACTCCAGCCGGTTCAGAATTCGAGGGACGCCATCTTGGATGACGTCCCTTAAAGGAACCTTCATTCGGACTTAGGACGTCGCAAGAAGAGGATGGATCCACGCCGGAGGTCTTCAACATGGAGCCGCTTGTCACCGCTTTGAAGAAGATGGTTGCCGGTCCGGATCTACTCTTCTGCCCGGTTAGGAGGAAGACTTTGGAGCCTCTTCTGGACCTCTTCAGCCGCCGCTTGATAGAAGACTTCAGCCGGATTATGGATCGCCAACCCCCGCTTGGGCTTGGATGAAGACTTCGGAGGCTTGGATGAAGACTTCGGAGGACGGATCGGTGAACCTGGCATGGTGAAGATAAGGTTGGAAGATCTTCAGGGGCTTAGTGTTAGGTTTATTTAAGGGGGGTTTGGGTTAGATTAGGGGTATGTGGGTGGTGGGTTGTAATGTTGGGGGGGGTATTGTATGGTTTTTTTTGCAGGCAAAAGAGCTGAATTATTTGGGGCATGCCCCGCAAATGGCCCTTTTCAGGGCTGGTAAGGTAAAAGAGCTTTGAACTTTTTTAATTTAGAATAGGGTAGGGCATTTTTTTATTTTGGGGGTCTTTGTTATTTTATTAGGGGGCTTAGAGTAGGTGTAATTAGTTTAAAATTGTTGTAATATTTTTCTAATGTTTGTAAATATTTTTTTATTTTTTGTAACTTAGTTCTTTTTTATTTTTTGTACTTTAATTAGTTTATTTAATTGTAGTTATTTGTAGGTATTGTATTTAATTAATTTATTGATAGTGTAGTGTTAGGTTTAATTGTAACTTAGGTTAGGATTTATTTTACAGGTAATTTTGTAATTATTTTAACTATTTTAGCTATTAAATAGTTCTTAACTATTTAATAGCTATTGTACCTGGTTAAAATAAATACAAAGTTGCCTGTAAAATAAATATTAATCCTAAAATAGCTACAATATAATTATAATTTATATTGTAGCTATATTAGGGTTTATTTTACAGGTATTTAGCTTTAAATAGGAATAATTTATTTAATAAGAGTTCATTTATTTCGTTAGATTTAAATTATATTTAACTTAGGGGGGTTTTAGTGTTAGGGTTAGACTTAGCTTTAGGGGTTAATCCATTTATTAGAGTAGCGGCAAGATCCGGTTGGCAGATTAGGGGTTAATAATTTAAGTTAGGTGTCGGCGATGTTAGGGAGGGCAGATTAGGGGTTAATACTATTTCTTATAGGGTTATTGAGGCGGGAGTGAGGCGGATTAGGGGTTAATAACTTTATTATAGTAACGGTGAGGTGCGGTCGGCAGATTAGGGGTTAATTATTGTAGGTAGCTGGCGGCGACGTTGTGGGGGGCAGATTAGGGGTTAATAAATATAATATAGGGGTCGGCGGTGTTAGGGGCAGCAGATTAGTTGTACATAGGGATAACGTAGGTTGCAGCGATGTACGGAGCGGCAGATTAGGGGTTAATAATAAAATGCAGGGGTCAGCGATAGCGGGGGCGGCAGATTACGGGTTAGGGGTGTTTAGACTCGGGGTACATGTTAGGGTGTTAGGTGCAGACTTAGAAACTGTTTCCCCATAGGAAACAATGGGGCCGCGTTAGGAGCTGAACGCTGCTTTTTTGCAGGTGTTAGGTTTATTTTCAGCTCAAACTGCCCCATTGTTTCCTATGGGGGAATCGTGCACGAGCACGTTTTTGAAGCTGGCCGCGTCCGTAAGCACCGCTGGTATCGAGAGTTGCAGTTGCGGTAAATATGCTCTACGCTCCTTTTTTGGAGCCTAACGCAGCCCTTCTGTGAACTCTAAATACCAGCGGTATTTAAAAGGTGCGGCCGGAAAAAAGCACGCGTAGCTAACGCACCCCTTTGGCCGCAAAACTCTAAATCTAGGCGTTAGGTAGTACAAAGTTTCAAAGCAATTGATTGATGTTTAGGCACATTATGCTACATTAAGCTCTTTTTACAATAAACTGGGCCTTTGATAAATAGGCCTAAGGGGCATATTTATCAAAGCGTCAACTGAAAATACACTGGAATTCTGCATCGTAATTGTCGCAAGATTGATCCGCCGTAGTTATCAAAGCGTCAAGATCGGAAAATGTTTAAATTTGTGACGTAAAATACGATCCTGCAATCTCAATCCGACACAGATCGATGCAAGTTGAAAAAAGTGGAATTTGAGTGAAATCGTGTTCATTCGCCCTCCTAATCGACACTATTTGAAGCTCTTACAAAATTATCAAAAATTCGACAGTTACGCTTGCGTCTTTTCCGACTCAGCGTACCTAGTTTTCAATCCACCGCCCTTGAGGTCGCGGATGCCATAGAACTCAATGGGAGTCGGAAAACACAGAAAGCTTATGTTCGATGCTGCAAGAGAATGAAGTATATTAAATAATAAAAGTAAATTAGAAACTTTATTTAAATTGTATACCCTTTCTAAATAAAACAATATTATTGTTCCACATTTGGTGCACTAGTAGATATAGGGATAAAAATGAAAAATACATTACTACTGATGGATTATGCTACAACTTTGTCTCTCATTACAAAGCAAGGGGACAATATTATTTCTACATATTTGCCACAAACTTGTTGCACTAATAGATATAGAGATAAAAATGAAATAAATACACAACATAATATAGCTAACTTCATTTTTATTTTTTCTGAAAAATCTATGTGCACATGTTTAAGCCATGTAATACAAGTCCCACTCTCCACTTCGCGCCATATTTGACTCAACACTTTTCGCACCAATTATGACACAAACCCCTAAATAACCCACACACTAGTGAATTTTTCTATCACTTTTGATTGGAATATGCATAATCACATGATTTATGGCATCTGCCAATCTGATTCAAATACACATTATAAACTATCACTAACTAATCAAATTGCTCGATACTTGTGTCATTGATCACTCATCAGAACATGTAAGTGCCATTTGTTACATTGTGCATTATACTTTGATAGTATGTATATGTGAAATTAGTATTAAAAATAAACATTGATGCTGACATTAGGATACACAGTGTAATATTTTAGACAAGGATTTTAAAATTCGAATTGATGTTTGATTCAATAGAATCTTAAGCTGATAGCTCAAAGTGATAGCCCACCTAACTTTAAACTGTCATGATTTAGATACAGCAGAAATTAAAATCACCTCTTTACTGGCATGCTATTTTCAGTGTATTTCTTCCTTCTCTTGAATTTCTTTTTCAGTAAGAAATGTCATCTTATATGCCTGCCCATTTTATAACACCTGTGAAGGGGTGGTTTTTAAAAATAGATTACAATCAGGAGGGGTTAGACAGGTGCAGAGAGAAACTTGGCCCAGCTCTTAAAGGGACAGGAAACCCCAAAATATTATTTCATGATTTGGATAGAACATACAATTTTAAACAACTTTCCAATTTACTTCTATTATCAAAATTCTCTTGTTATCCTTTGCTGAAGTAACAGCATTGCACTACTGGCATTTAGCTGAACACATTTATTTAGCCAATCACAAGAGACAAATGTGTGCAGGCACCATTTAGCAGCTAGCTCCCACTAGTGTAGGATATGTGCGTATTCTTTTCCAACAAGGGATACCAAGAGAACAAAGCACATTTGAAAATAGAAGTGAATTTTAAAGTGTTTTAAAATGACATGCTCTATCTGAATCATGCAACTTAAATCCCTTTAAAATATTTATTGATTGCAAATAAATACATGAAACTCTGATTACATGTTATATTCACAATTATTCCTGTTTAGAATAATAGAACATTTACAATATATACATATAATGGTATAAATAAACACAGATATATGACAGACAACATTGTTTAGAACAAAATAGGAACTTAGGGACATGTAAATATGTTTGCAAAAGATTTCTGACATAACACACACACATATACAGTGGATATAAAAAGTCTACACACCCCTGTTAAAATGTCAGGTTTCTGTGATGTAAAAAAATGAGACAAAGATAAATAATTTCAGAA
Organism: Bombina bombina; assembly: GCF_027579735.1. Lineage (NCBI taxonomy): Eukaryota > Metazoa > Chordata > Amphibia > Anura > Bombinatoridae > Bombina > Bombina bombina. Next base: position 1,289,196,885 of record NC_069500.1, on the reverse strand, counting down.
CTTTTTCCACCTTTAATGTGACCTATAAACTGTACAACTCAATTGAAAAACAAACTGAAATCTTTTAGGTGAAGGGAAGTAAAAATAAAAAAATAAAATAATATGGTTGCATAAATGTGAACACCCTTAAAGTAATACTTTGTTGGAGCACCTTTTGATTTTATTACAGCACTCAGTCTTTTGGGGTATGAGTCTATCAGCATGGCACAGTTTGACTTGGCAAGATTTGCCCACTCTTCTTTGCAAAAAACACTCTAAATCTGTCAGAATGCAACGGCATCTCCTGTGCACAGCCCTTTTCAGATCACCCCACAGATTTGGAATTGGATTCAGGTCTGGGCTCAGGCTGGGCCATTCCAAAACTTAAATTTTCTTCTGGTGAAGCCATTCATTTGTTGATTTGGATGTATGCTTTGGGTCGTTGTCATGCTGAAAGATGAAGTTCCTCTTCATGTTCAGCTTTCTAGCAGAAGCCTGAAGGTTTTGTGCCAATATTGACTGGTATTTGGAACTGTTCATAATTCCCTCTACCTTGAATAAGGTCCCAGTTCCATCTGAAGAAAAACAGCTCCAAAGCATGATGCTGCCACCACCAGTATATATATATACTGTATATATATACAAGTATGTGCAAGAATATATGTACAAATTCTACCATTAATAATAATTTAATTTATAGGGAGATCTTCAGGGGGTTAGAGTTAGGTTTTTTTAAGGGGGGATTGGGTGGGTTTTAGAGTAGGGGTGTGTGGGTGGTGGGTTTTAATTTTGGGGGGTATTGTATTTTTCTTTTTTAGGTAAAAGAGCTGATTACTTTGGGGCAATGCCCCGCAAAAGGCCCTTTTAAGGGCTATTTGTAATTTAGTATAGGGTAGGGAAATTTTATTATTTTGGGGGGCTTTTTTATTTTATTAGGGGGATTAGATTAGGTGTAATTAGTTTAAAATTCTTGTAAAAAAATGTTTAATTTTCTGTAATTTAGTGTTTGTTTTTTTTCGTAATTTAGCTTATTGAATTTAATTGTAATTAATTGTAGGTAGTTTAGGTAATTTATTTAATGATAGTGTAGTGTTAGGTGTAATTGTAACTTAGGTTAGGATTTATTTTACAGGTAATTTTGTACTTATTTTAGCTAGGTAGTTATTAAATAGTTAATAACTATTTAACAACTATTGTACCTAGTTAAAATAAATACAAAGTTGCCTGTAAAATAAATATAAATCCTAGGCTAGCTACAATGTAACTATTAGTTATATTGTAGCTAGCTTAAGGTTTATTTTATCGGTAAGTATTTAGTTTTAAATAGAATTAATTTATTTATGTTAAATTATTTTCGTTTAATTTAAATTATATTTAAGTTAGGGGGGGTTTACACTTAGGGTTAGACTTAGGTTTAGGGGTTAATAAATTTATTATAGTAGAGTCAATGTTGGGGGTGGCAGATTAGGGGTTAATAAATGTAAGTAGGTGTCGGCGATGTTAGGGACGGCAGATTAGGGGTTAATAAAATATAACTAGTATTTGCGAGGCAGGAGTGCGGCGGTTTAGGGGTTAATACATTTATTAAAGTGGCAGCGATGTCCGGTCAGCAGATTAGGGGTTAATAATTGTAGGTAGCTGGCGGCGACGTTGGAGGCGGAAGATTAGGGGTTTATAACTATAATATAGTTGGCGGCGATGTTGAGGGCAGTATATTAGGGGTTCATAGGGTGGCTGCGGTGTCCGGAGAGGCAGATTAGGGGTTAATAATATAATGTAGGTGTCAGCGATAGCGGGGGCGGCAGATTAGGGGTTAATAAGTGTAAGATTAGAGGTGTTTAGACTCCGGGTTCATGTTAGGGTGTTAGGTGCAGACATATTTTTTTATTTTCCCATAGGAAACAATGGGGCTGCGTTAGAAGCTGGACGCTGCTTTTTTGCAGGTGTTAGGTTTTTTTTCCAGCCAGCTCAGCCCCATTGTTTCCTATGGGGAAATCGTGCACAAGCACGTTTAGCCAGCTTACCGCTACCGTAAGCAACGCTGGTATTGAGGTGAGATGTGGAGCTAAATTCTGCTCTACGCTCACCTTTTTGCGGCTAACGCCAGGTTTAAAAAAACCTGTAATGCCAGCGTTGGCTTAAGGTAGCGTTAGAAAAAAAAGCTTTGTTAGCCCCGCACCCCTGTTAACGCCAAACTCGTAATCTCGGCGATAATGTTTAATATTGTACAAAAAAAGTAATAAGGGCTCAAAGATATGAGGTCTCAGGTGCTGAAAAAAAAGGCTTAACATAGAGATACATACATAAATATATATATATAAATATATATATATATATATATATACACAGTACATATACAGTATAAATGTGTGTGTTTTTATGTGTGTACCTATGTATTTATGTGTTTATATGTGTATATATATATATATATATGTGTGTGTGTAAATATATATATAAGTATAATTATAATTTTGTGCAAAAAAAAACAAAACACCAGATTTATATTTCTCTTTAAGAATAAATAGAACATATTCTGCTATGTGCGGAACACTGGATTATGAAATATGCAATATTATCTTCTTATGTTGCGCTTTTAAATAACTGTGATTGTGTTTGCACAGCTTGTGGGTGTTAGGTATTTTCTCAACTTTTTTGATTCCTTTGAAGTCCATGGGGGGAATGTGATTTTGCATTTGCGACTTCTCAAAGTCTTTTTGTTACCGTAACTTTGCAAACGCGAGAGCGCAAACTTTTTGCTTTCAAAACATATTACGAGTGCTAAAAACTTACTTCTAGGGATTTTAACACTCAAACGTGAGCTCCAACTACCACTCTACTCATAATCTGGGCCAAAGTTGTTTTCTTTAAAAAAATAAATATCTGCTTCAGCCTTTTTAATACTGAGATCAGCACATACAAAATGCACCCAGGGTGCTGATCAGAGAGCCTACTTAGCCTCTGTTATTAGTACTCTTAAATGCACTAGCTTGATTGACAGGCAAGCTAGTCTGCAGTGTACAAATCAGCAACTGTCAAACTCTGAGATTGTCACCAGGCACTATTAGCGTTTAAAAAAAAAAAAAAATGCTAAAGCAGGCTTTTTAAAACATCTTGCTTGTCATACGGCTAGATTACGAGTTTTGCGTTATGAGGTGTGCGTTGCTAACTTTCACGTTATTGTCACCCCTCACTTACCTACAGCGCTGGTATTACAGGTTTTTATAAACCTGGCATTAAAAAGGAAAGAAGTGAGCGTAGAGCAAAATTGAGCTCCATAATGCACTTCAATACCAGTGCTGCTTAAGTCAGCGGTAAATTGGTTGTACGTGCTTGTGTACGATTTCCCCATAGACATCAATGGAGAGAGCCGGCTGAAAAGAAGCCTAACACCTGCAAAAAAGCAGTGTAAAGCTCCGTAACGCAGCCCCATTGATTCCTATGGGGAAACTAAATTTATGTTTACACCTAACACCCTAACATGAACCCCGAGTCTAAACACCCCTAATCTTACACTTATTAATCCCTAATCAGCCGCCCCCGACATCTACATTATACTTATTAACCCCTAATCTGCCGCTCTGGACATCGCCGCCACTATAATAAACATATTAACCCCTAAACCGCTGCACTCCCGCCTCGCAAACACTAGTTAAATATTATTAACCCCTAATCTGCTGCCCCTAACATCGCCGCCACCTACCTACATTTATTAACCCCTAATCTGCTGCCCCCAACATCGCCGCCACTATACTATATTTATCAACCCCTAAATCTAAGTCTAACTCTAACACCCCCTAACTTAAATATAATTAAATAAATCTAAATCAAACCTACTATTAATAACTAAATAATTCCTATTTAAAACTAAATACTTACCTGTAAAATAAACCCTAAGCTAGCTACAATATAACTAATAGTTACATAGCTAAAATAAATACAAATTGACCTGTAAAATAAAAACTAACCTGTCTTACACTAACACCTAACTTAACCCTGCAATTCAATAAATTCCCTAAATTAAATACAATTAACTAAATTCAATACAATTAGCTAAATTACAAAAAAAAACACTAAATTACAGAAAATAAAAAACAAATTACAAGATCTTTAAACTAATTACACCTAATCTAATAGCCCTATCAAAATAAAAATAGCCCACCCAAAATAAAAAAAACCCTAGCCTAAACTAAACTACCAATAGCCCTTAAAAGGGCCTTTTGCGGGGCATTGCCCCAAAGTAATCACCTCTTTCACTTGTAAAAAAAAAATACAAACAACCACCCCAACAGTAAAACCCACCACCCACACAACCAACCCCCCAAATAAAATACTAGCTAAAAAAAACTAAGCTCCCCATTGCCCTGAAAAGGGCAATTGGATGGGCATTGCCCTTAAACTGCCTTAGGGCAGTTAGCTCTTTTGCAGGCCCAAAGTCCCTAACCTAAAAATAAAACCCAGCCAATAAACTCTTAAAAACAAAATAACACTAACCCCCTGAAGATCGACTTACAGTTCTGAAGACCCGACATCCATCCTCAAGGAAGCGTCAGAAGTCTTCATCCAACCGAGTCGAAGTCCTCAACGAAGCCGGGAGAAGTCTTCATCCAAGCCGGGCAAAGTGGTCCTCCAGACGGGCAGAAGTCTTCACCCAGACGGCATCTTCTATCTTCATCCTTCCGACACGGAGCTGCTCCATCTTCAAGACATCCGGAGCAGAGCATCCTCTGCAATCGACTGCTTCTTCTACAATGAAGGTTCCTTTAAATGACGTCATCCAAGATGGCGTCCCTTAGATTCCGATTGACTGAATTCAATCAGCCAATCGGAATTAAGGTTGAAAAAATCCTATTTGCTGAAGCAATCAGCCAATAGGATTGAACTTCAATCCTATTGGCTGATCCAATCAGCCAATATGATTGAGCTCACATTCTATTGGCTGTTCCAATCAGCCAATAGAAAGTGAGCTCAATGCTATTGGCTGATTGCATCAGCCAATAGGATTTTTTCAACCTTGAAGAGGATGCTCCGCGCCGGATGTCTTGAAGATGGAGCCGCTCTGCGTCGGAAGGATGAAGATAGAAGATGCCGTCTGGTGAAGACTTCTGCCCGTCTGGAGGACCACTTCTGCCGGCTTCATTGAGGACATCTTGCCACTTGGATGAAGACTTCTCCCGGCTTCGTTAAGGATGGATGTCGATGACTTTTTGGCCTCCCAGGAAAAGCTTGTAATACCGGCGCAATGGAAGTCCCATTGAAAATAGAGTATACGCAAATTGCGTAAGTTGATTTGCGGTAAGGCCAAAAAAGTGTGCGGTGCCCCAAAATCTGCAAGACTCGTAATACCAGCGGTAGTAAAAAAGCAGCGTTATGAACCTTAACGCTGCTTTTTTACTCATAACGCAAGACTCGTAATCTAGCCGATTGTTTGCTGCAAAAGCATGTGCAACCCCAACATACAATCTTTTTTTTTTCAATCCCTATAAAACCCATTTAATTCATAAAGCCTCTATCTGCATCCAATGCACAAATCACTTGAAGGTTAGGTAAATACAATTATTGCCTAAACCTTTAAAGGAACATGAAACCCAATTGTTTTCTTTCATGCAATTTTAAACAAATTTCTAATTTTCTTCTATTATCATACGGCTAGATTACGAGTTTTGCGTTATGAGTGAAAAAGCCTCATAACGCTGTTTTTTTCACTACCGCTGCTATTACGAGTCTTGTAGGTACAGCTGTACGACACACGTTTTTGGCCGTCACGCAACGTAACTTCCGCACTTTTTAAAAAGTCCTTTTTTCAATGGGACTTCCACAGCGCCGGTATTACGAGTTTGCCTGTCCGGCAAAAAAGGGAGCAGCTCAGCCCATAACTACAAGATCCGTACCTGAAAGTCATTAGTTATGGGTTTTACGTTACAGAGCTGTACCATAAAACTCATAACTAAAGTGTTAAAAAGTACACTAACATCCATAAACTACCTATTAACCCCTAAACCAAGGCCCTCCCGCATTGCAAACACTAAATAAAAATTATTAACCTCTAATCTGCTGCTCCGGACATCGCCGCCACTATAATAAACATATTAACCCCTAAACCGCCGTACTCCCGCATCGCAAACACTAGCTAAATATTATTAACCCCTAATCTGCTGCCCCAATGTCGCCGCCACTATACTAAAGTTATTAACTCCTAAACCTCTGGCCTCCCACATCACTAACACTAAATAAATATATTAACCCCTAAACCTAACCCTAAGTCTAACCCTAACCCTAACACCCCTAACTTTAATATAATTAAAATAAATCTAAATAAAACCTACTAGTAATAACTAAATAATTCCTATTTAAGACTAAATACTTACCTGTAAAATAAACCCTAATCTAGCTACAATATAACTAATAGTTACATAGTGTCTATCTTAGGGTTTATTTTTATTTTACAGGCAAGTTTGTATTTATTTTAGCTAGGTAGAATAGTTAGTAAATAGTTATTAACTATTTACTAGCTACCTAGTTAAAATAAATACAAAGTTACCTGTAAACTAAAACCTAACCTGTCTTACACTAAAACCTAACATTACACTAAAATTAGATAAATTAAATTAACAAAATACATTTATCTAAATTACACAAAATAAAAAAGAAATTATCAAATATTTAAACTATTTACACCTAATCTAATAGCCCTATCAAAATAAAAAAGCCCCCCCAAAATAAAAAAAACCCTAGCCTACAATAAACTGTCAATGGCCCTTAAAAAGGCCTTTTGCAGGGCATTGCCCCAAAGAAATCAGCTTTTTTACCTGTAATAAAAAAAATACAAACAACCCCCCAACAGTAAAACCCACCACCCACACAACCAACCCCTCAAAAAAAAACTATCTAGTGTGGAAGCCCCAATTGTATGTTTCATCCAATATGTATCTACACACATATACATATGTTCAAATCAGACCTGTATTCATATATACAAGAGACTATTATTTAATCTGTATAGTGACAACATAGATGCTGACCATATCAATGTGCCTAAACCCTCCTCAGGGGGTAGAATCAGACCTCATATAGCATAATCATAGGACCGATCTATAACAAGCGGCAATCAGAGATTAATGAACAAGCTGAATATGTTATATACCTTTTATCAGATCCCATTAGGATCTATAAAATGACCTCATATGTCTAATCACTGGTCAGTTATTTCACAAGCGACAATCAAGGTTTAAGTGTTTAGCAGGGTTAACCCCACTATAACATGGAGTCAACCACAGTATGGTACCCCACCAGCAGGCTTCGTACCATCAAGATCATTTGGTGGTACCCACCTAAGGATATGGGGTTTGATCAAATCTCATAGAAGGCAGTGCCAGTCGTTGGACATGTTCAAGTCATGAGGGTGAAGGGTGCCAAGTCTGTAAATCCTGCATGATTCCAGTTGTAACAGAGTTTTGTCTCTATCACCCCCTTGTTTCAGAGGCGGGACATGGTCGATGCGGGTGATTTGCAAGTAAGAAATGTCTAGCCCCTGGTTGGTCCAAGGTGCCTTTATCCAATGCAGTGTGGATTGCAGATCTGTGGTTCATTATCCGTGGTTTTGCCGATATAAAATTGGCCACAGCAGCAGCTGAGGAGATATATCACATGGCTAGTAGTGCATGTAATATAGTGCCTAATGGTATATTTCTGAGTGGTATGTGGGTGTCTAAAAAATTTACAGGGGATCATTCAACTGCAGGTTGTGCATCCAGTGCATCTAAAACAACCAGTTTTTGTTGTATTCAACCATTGCTTCTTTTGGTAGCAGTGGTTAGGGTCAGTAAGCATTAATTGATCCCTTAGGCTAATGCCACGTTTAAATCCCATGATAGGTGGATCCATATGTGTGAACGGAAGTGTGGTATCTGATTCAAGGATCTCCCATCTATCACGGATGGTATCAGCTAGTTCTTTCTTTCCCTGGTTGAATGTAGTGGTAAATATCATCCTATTTTTGGTATTATCCTATTTGGTTCTCGGTTCTGCATCATCCTTAGTTGTAATTATTTCCTGTATCACTTCTTTGATTAGATTATCTCTGTAGCCATGTTGAAGGAACTTATTAGCCATCATCTCCAGTTGTTGTTTGCGGTTTGTGGCCTCAGTATTGTTCCTCATAACCCGTACTATTTGTGATTTTATAATGATTTTTGGTGTAACAACAAGTAGTGGTATAGTTTAGTATAGTTTGGTGTGTGATTGGATCTGTTTCTAATTGTTTTCCATCAATGAGACGCACCAACACAGGTTTTACTTTTTCAACAAGTGGGATTTTATTTGTTTGTGCAACAGAAAGATCTAGATAACAAGTATTAGCCCCTGAATCCACAACAGCGTCAAGTTTGAGGTGGCGGTGGCCCCACTGTAAAGAGACAGGGAGTAAACAGTAAGAGGTTTGGCAGTTATTTAAAGACATACAGTGTATATCATAAGTTGGCTTACCCAGCTTTTGTCTTTTAAGTGTAGGGCACTCTGTTACTATGTGTTCATTGGAAGCACAATACATACATAACTTGTTGGTACGTCTACGAAGTTTCTCTTCTGCAGTGAGGGGTCCCTTAATGACTCCTATGTCCATAGGTTCATCAGTGGTTTTATTATTTACTTGATGTGTACGATATACAGTAGGCTTAGGCATAGTTTTGTGAAAGTATTTCTCTTGCTTTCTTTCTCATATCCTACAATCTATCTTAATAGTTAGAGACATAAGGGCATCTAAGTTGTCAGGGATATCTATTCTGGCTAGCTCATCCTTAACACTTTCGTATTGATTTTTAAGGGACACTTCATTCCAATCTGAGACCTTTGGCAATATTTTGAATTTAGAGATATAATCCTCAACTGGTCTTTTCTGTTGTTTTAGAGATCTTAGTTTATTTTCAGCAGTAATCTGCTTGTGATTTGTGATTTTATTTTAAAGCTATGACATAGCTTTCAAAAAATTGTTAACATAATTTAGAATAGGGTCATCTTGCTCATATAATGAATCGGCCCCAGCTCTAGGTTCTGCCATTAGGAAGGATATGGCAGTACTTTAGTACGTTCATTACGTTCATTAGAAAAAGTTTTGGGCTTTAGGGAAAAGAAAGAGTACAGAAATTATAGAATTGCCTGTTTCCTATCTTCTTAAAATGTATCAGGAGGACTAACTGGAAGTTCTAATGTTGTTTCTGTGTGGGGAGGAGTGTTACTTAACCCTTCCTTAATTATATTTTTTAGAGTCTGATTTTCAACTTGAAGATCTCTCAGGCCTTGGTTAAGGAGATCTACCTTTTGACTTAATACCATCATGATTGGTGAGCTCCATTGGGTCCATTATTCAGTAAATGACTTGGTATTCTGTAATGAAACATCTAGGTATTATTCCATAATAAATACTGGTTATTGTATATTTGATGTGAGTTCAGAGATAAACCAGAATAACTGTATAGTAGATTAGACCACTACTGTGAAGCACAGAAAATAGTATACGTTTTGTTGCTATACAAAGGTATCAGAAGTAAATAACTAGTAGCAATCTTATACCAGAGTTATTAGCATTTGATATATGTTCATTAATCACTCAGTTGCTCTATAGATGAGGCAGAATGGATAGGTACTATCAAGAGGACTGAGTGAGTAGATAACAAGAATACAATATAATTGTGAACTGCAGAAGAATGTTGTAACTGATGTGCACAGCAAATGAAATAAGGTATAGACAGAGTAATAGTAAGCTTACTGGAGTTCTGAGGCTGGGTTTAGTAATCAGCCAAATGAAGAGGACAGGCTCATTAGCAGCTGACAACAGAAAGGAGCATAGTGAGGTGGCGACAGACAGCTGCAGAAAGATGTGTTGGAGCAGACACGCTCTGAAACAGCCAGCAGTTGTTAGGGTCGCAGTTTGTGGAGAAGGACAGCTGCAAAGTGGTGATGGAGCAGAATACGCTCTGGAGTAACAGTCAGCTGATTTGAGCACAGCGTGCAGGAGAGGGGCGGCTGTGGATGATGTCACTCGCACATAGAGCCAGGAAAGCAGTTGCGAGTTTAAAGATCCCAGTAGGGATATTAGGTAAAAAGAATGCGAGCAAACGGTAAAACAAAGTTCCAACAAATGTTTTCTAGAAGACAGATCTCTAAAAGATTGAGGAAGAAGGCTTGGAGAGAATCCACACAAGGTAGAAATAGAACGAGTGGAACCGATTCCCCACATCCACATGCAATACCAAGCAAAGAGAAAAATAACTAACCGGCTATTTATTGGTGTGAGAGAGATAAGGTACCCACTTAAAGGTATAAAAACATCATGGAAAGAAGGAACAGATGTTACACTCTCAATCAAACAAACTGGGAACAAGTTAAGGGTTCACAGACTTATGTAATCACCCTAGACATATACAAAACATGGAAGGGGGCCGCACTCTCAGACTGGATGTTGCAGGGTTATAAGCTTTGTACCCAGTCCAGTCTGAGAGTGCAGTCCCTGTTCCTTGTTTTGTATATAAATATATATATATATATATATATATATATAAATATTATTTGTTCTCATTGTATCTTTTGTTGAAAAGCAGGATATTTGCTTAAAAGCCGGCCCATTTCTGGAGCACTATATGGCAGCAGTTTTGCAAGAATGTTATCCATTTACAAGTCTACTAGATGGCATCATTATGTCTTGCCATTTAGAGCTCCAGATATTGATCATAGAAATAAATTGGAACCTTTTTTTAAAATTGTATGCTCTGTCTGTGTAACAAAATAATGTTTTGGGTTTCATATCCTTTTCAAGAGAACAGAGGTGCAAACCAAGGTGCCTATTCCCACAAAAGAAAAATAGATTGAAGTGTTACAATTTAGATGCACAACACTTCAGTAAACAAGGCTCTCCTACAAGTATTGGGCTAGATTATGAGTGGATCACTATTGTTTGAGCGTGAGCAATACCAGCTTTTTTTTTAATTTTGCGCGTATCGGAAATAGCACATGTATTACAAGTTAAAAATAAGCATGTTCGCTTGAGAGCAATCACAATTTATGCTCCTCGGGTTATCATGATTGAAATCTCACGTAAAAGGTAGGGGAAGAAAAAAGTTGCACTAAACACAACATAAATACACTTAAAAGTACAGTTACACTCATATAAACACTATGGGGTCAATTTACTAAATGCCTGGTGGACATGATCCTCTGTAGCGAATCATGTCCTCCCGGCATCGATAAATGCTGACAGCATGCGCTGTCAGCATCTAAAATTCCACAAGCATTTCGCGTGCAATGTCGCCCCCTACACATTCATGGCCAATCGGCCGCTAGCAGGGGGTGTCAATCATCCCGTTCAGATCGCTGTCACCAATTAACATTGCACAAGCATTTCTTGTGCAATGTCGCTCCCTGCACATTCGCCGCCAATCCGCCACTAGCAGGGGGTGTCTATGATCCTGTTTAGATCGGGATGATTGCAGTCCACCACCTAAAAGGTGGCAGAGAAGTTAAGGAGCAGCGGTCTTATGACCGCTGCTTCTTAACTTCTGTTTCCGGCAAGCCAGAAACTACTGGGGGTAGATAGCAGCATCCGCTGCTTATTAAATCTACCCCTTAGTGATAAAAAGTTATAAGAGCTCAATGATATATGGTATAAAGTGTTTGGCAAAAAAGGCCTGCAAATGGCTTTAACATAGAGCTACATACATATACATGTTAATTATGTGTATATATACATATATATGTATATATATGTGTGTGTGTGTGTGTGTGTACAGATGTATCTATATGTGTGTGTGTGTGTACAGATGTATCTATATGTGTGTGTGTGTGCAGATGTATCTATATGTGTGTGTGTGTGTACAGATGTATCTATATGTGTGTGTGTGTGTACAGATGTATCTATATGTGTGTGTGTGTGCAGATGTATCTATATGTGTGTGTGTGTGTACAGATGTATCTATATGTGTGTGTATATATATATATATATATATATATATGTGTGTGTGTGTGTGTGTGTGTGTATATATATATATATATATATATATATATATATATATATATATATATATGTGTGTGTGTGTACAGGTGTATCTATATGTGTGTGTATATATATATATATATATATATATATGTGTGTGTGTGTACAGATGTATCTATATGTGTGTGTGTGTGCAGATGTATCTATATGTGTGTGTATATATATATATATATATATATATATGTGTGTGTGTGTGTGTGTGTGTGTATATATATATATATATATATATATATATATGTGTGTGTGTGTACAGGTGTATCTATATGTGTGTGTATCTATATATATATATATACATACATACATTGGAGCCCTTTGCAGTCAAATACCTGAAAACATTAATAAACCTTTTTATTCTGTATCAATATTTTATATTGTGTTTGACTGTCTATGTACTGTAAATATTTTATATTCCAATGTTCTTCACATAAGGAAAGTATTTTAATAGATATTCCTATATATATATATATATATATATATATATATATATGCATATACTTATATATTATTTTATATAAATATATATTGTTTACCAAAAAATTATCATAAAGACAAATATTTAATAAAAAATAAACAGAACATATTTGTGAAGAAGATTGGAATATAAAATATTCATACTTCATGTTGAATTTAGCACTCTTGAATAAACGAGATCAGGTTAGCGAGCGAGTATGGGTGTTAGACTTTTTCAGATTGTGCACTCCATTGAAGTCTATGGGGAGAATACGTTAACTTGGTCACAATATCTGAGGTTGAACTGTAGCGAAGTTAACGCACGAGCAATAAATAGCACTTCACTTGTAATCTAGCTCATTGGGGGATATTTATCAAAGCCTCAACTTTGTTGCATTCGCAGGCTCCAATACGCTCGCCTAACATCGCCTAACATCGCGGCCGTGTATCTCAATACGCTCTCCTTAGTTATGAAAAAAGCCAGCAAAAAGACGCGCACCAAGTACGGGGACGATGAGCATCGGACTGTTGTTAACTAGCAGTCATCAATCTCGCGTCTATTCGGCTTTTTTCAAACTTTATTTCTACCCTGTCACTAAACGCCGCCACTATACTAAAATGTTTAACCCCTATCCTGCCGCTCCCCGACACTGCCGCAACATAAATAAAGTCATTAACCCCTATCCCACTGCTCCCCGACCCCGCCGCAACATAAATATAGTTATTAACCCCTATCCCGCCGCGCCACGCCGCAACCTAAATAAAAGTATTAACCCATATCCCGCTGCTCCCCGATCCCGTCACAACCTAAATAAAAGTATTAACCCCTAAACTTTGGCCTCCCACATCACTTCCACTAACTAAACCTATTAATCCCTAAACCGTCAGCACCCCCACATCACCATAAACTAAATTAAGCTATTAACCCCTAAACCTAACAACTGGCTAACTTTAAATTTTAAAATTACAACATCCCTATCTTCAAATAAATTTAAACTTACCTGTAGAATTAAAATAAACTATTTTAAAATATTAATTAACCCACCCTAACTATTATACTACAATTAAATTAAACTACCAATTAAATTAACTAAATTACATATTAAAAAACCCTAACCCAACTCAAATTAATTAAATATACTATTAAACCCAAAATAAAAAAACTAGCCTACAATAAACTACCAATGGCCCTTAAAAGGGCCTTTTGTGGGGCATTGCCCCAAAGAAATTTGCTCTTTTACCTGTAAAACAAATACAAACAACCCCCCAACAGTAAAACCCACCACCCAACCAACCAACCCCCCCAAATAAAAAACCTATCTAAAATAACCTAAGCTTCCCATTGCCCTGAAAAGGGCATTTGTATGGGCTTTGTCCTTAAAAGGACATTTAGCTCTTTTACATGCCCAGACCCTAACCCCCGACGATCCACTTACAGTTATTGAAGTCCTGCTTGAAGGATCCATCCAGCCGGCAAGAAGTCTTCATCCAGGCGGCCTCTTCGAGCTTCATCCACCCGGCAAAGTCCTCATCCATGCGGCAAGAAGTCTTCATCCAGACGACATCTTCTATCTTCGTCCATCCAGCGCGGAGCGGGTCCATCCTGAAGACATCCGGCGCGGAGCATCCTCTTCATATGGTCGCCTCAGTAAACTGGAACTTCAATGCAAGTGACGTCATCCAAGATGGCATCCCTTGCGTTCCTATTGGCTGAAAGATTTCAATCAGCCAATAGGATTAGAGCTGCTAAAATCCTATTGGCTGTTCCAATCAGCTAACAGGATTTGAGCAGCTCTCATCATATTGGCTGTTCCAATCAGCCAATAGGATTGAGCTCTCATCCTATTGGCTGATTGGAACAGCTAATAAAATGAGAGCTGCTCAAATCCTATTGGCTGATTGGAACAGCCAATAGGATTTTAGCAGCTCTTATCCTATTGGCTGATTGAAATCTTTCAGCCAATAGGAATGCAAGGGACGCCATCTTGGTTGACGTCACTTGCATTGAAATTCCAGTTTACGGCGGCAACCGTATGAAGAGGATGCTCCGCACCGGATGTCTTCAGGATGGACCCCCTCCGCGCCGGGATGGATGAAGATAGAAGATGCCATCTGGATGAAGACTTCTTGCCGCATGGATGAGGACTTTGCCGGGTGGATGAAGCTTGAAGAGGCCGTCTGGATGAAGACTTCTTGCCGGCTGGATGGATCCTTCAAGCAGGACTTCAATAACTGTAAGTGGATCGTCAGGGGTTAGTGTTAGGTTTATTTAAGGTTTTTTTTGGTGGGTTTTTTTTTTAGATTAGGGTCTGGGCATGTAAAAGAGCTAAATGTCCTTTTAAGGACAAAGCCCATACAAACGCCCTTTTCAGGGCAATGGGGAGCTTAGGTTATTTTAGATAGGTTTTTTATTTGGGGGGGTTGGTTGGTTGGGTGGTGGGTTTTACTGTTGGGGGGTTGTTTGTATTTTTTTTTACAGGTAAAAGAGCCGATTTCTTTGGGGCAATGCCCCACAAAAGGCCCTTTTAAGGGCCATTGGTAGTTTATTGTAGGCTTGGGTTTTTTTATTTTGGGGGGGGGGCATTTTTATTTTGATAGGGCTATTAGATTAGGTGTAATTCTTTTTTATTTTTGATAATGTGGTTTTTTATTTTTCGTAAATTAGTGTTTGTTTGTTTTTGTAACTTAGTGGGGGGGTTTTCTGTAATTTAGTCATTTGTAATAAGGTTTAATAGTATATTTAATTCATTTGAGTAGGGTTAGGGTTTTTTAATATGTAATTTAGTTAATTTAATTAGTAGTTTAATTTAATTGTAGTATAATAGTTAGGGTAGGTTAATTAATATTTTAAAATATTTTTTTTTTTTAAATCTACAGGTAAGTTTAAATTTATTTGAAGATAGGGATGTTGTAATTTTAATTTAAAGTTAGCGGGTTTTTAGATTTAGGGGTTAATAGCTTAATTTAGTTTATGGCAATGTGGGGGGCTGACGGTTTAGGGGTTAATAACTTTATTATAGTAGCGCTCAGGTCCGCTCGGCAGATTAGGGGTTAATAAGTGTAGGCAGGTGTCGGCGACGTTGAGGGGGGCAGATTAGGGGTTAATAAATATAATATAGGGGTCGGCGGTGTTAGGGGCAGCAGATTAGGGGTACATAGGGATAATGTAAGTAGCGGCGGTTTACGGAGCGGCAGATTAGGGGTTAAAAAAATATGCAGGGGTCAGCGATAGCGGGGGCGGCAGATTAGGGGTTAATAAGTGTAAGGTTAGGGGTATTTAGACTCGGGGTACATGTTAGAGTGTTAGGTGCAGACGTAGGAAGTGTTTCCCCATAGGAAACAATGGGGCTGCGTTAGGAGCTGAACGCTGCTTTTTTGCAGGTGTTAGGTTTTTTTTCAGCTCAATCAGCCCCATTGTTTCCTATGGGGGAATCGTGCACGAGCACGTTTTTGAGGCCGGCCGCGTCCGTAAGCAACTCTGGTATCGAGAGTTGCATTTGCGGTAAAAATGCTCTACGCTCCTTTTTTGGAGCCTAACGCAGCATTTGTTTGAACTCTCGATACCAGAGTTAAATTTATGGTGCGGCCAGAAAAAAGCCCGCGGAGCGTTAACAGCCCTTTTACCGCCGAACTCCAAATCTAGGCCTTAGACCTTGAAGACTGCCTCTAATCTGAATACATTTTGACCACTAGAGGGCATTAGTTCACATGTTTCATATAGATAACATTGAGCTCATGCACGTAAAGTGACCTAGGAGTGAGCACTGATTGGCTAAACTGCATGTCTGTCAAAAGAACTGAAATAAGGGGGCAGTCAGCAGAGGCTTAGATACAAGATAATTACAGAGGTAAAACGTGTATTATTATAACTGTGTTGGTTATGCAAAACTGGGGAATGGGTAATAAAGGGATTATCTTTCTTTTTAAACAACAAAAATTCTGGTGTTGACTGTCCCTTTAAGGGAAAAAAATAAAGAGCAGATTTTAAAGTATTAATAAGGACAGCATAGTATTTGCCTTGTTTATCCACTATAATAAATTTTAAAATTATTTTTACTTTTGGAGGTAATTTTCCTCTGGGTGAAAAAGGTTTAGTAGAATGTCCCTCTCCTGGACAAACTGGCTGATCTGCAGTAACCAAGCTGAATAAAGTTAAGGTGTATGACAAAAGGTTAGGGGTATGAGAAGGACATGCAAAACAGTGAAGTATTTCTTGCAGACAGAATAATTGAAATATGTTCTGTATGCTATTGTGTTTATTGGAACACTACATAATTAATTCATTAAGGCCTAGATTTAGAGTTCGGCGGTAGCCGTCAAAACCAGCGTTAGAGGCTCCTAACGCTGGTTTTGGGCGCCCGCTGGTATTTGGAGTCAGTGATTAAAGGGTCTAACGCTCACTTTTCAGCCGCGACTTTTCCATACCGCAGATCCCCCTACGCCATTTGCGTAGCCTATCTTTTCAATGGGATCTTTCTAACGCCGGTATTTAGAGTCGTTTCTGCAGTGAGCGTTAGAGCTCTAACGACAAGATTCCAGCCGCCTGAAAATAGCAGGAGTTAAGAGCTTTCTGGCTAACGCCGGTTTATAAAGCTCTTAACTACTGTACCCTAAAGTACACTAAGACCCATAAACTACCTATGTACCCCTAAACCGAGGTCCCCCCACACCGCCGCCACTCGATTAAAATTTTTAACCCCTAATCTGCCGACCGCCACCTACGTTATATTTATGTACCCCTAATCTGCTGCCCCTAACCCCGCCAATTAAATTAACTAAATTACATATTAAAAAACCCTAACCCAACTCAAATTAATTAAATATACTATTAAACCCAAAATAAAAATACTAGCCTACAATAAACTACCAATGGCCCTTAAAAGGGCCTTTTGTGGGGCATTGCCCCAAAGAAATTTGCTCTTTTACCTGTAAAACAAATACAAACAACCCCCCAACAGTAAAACCCACCACCCAACCAACCAACCCCCCCAAATAAAAAACCTATCTAAAATAACCTAAGCTTCCCATTGCCCTGAAAAGGGCATTTGTATGGGCTTTGTCCTTAAAAGGACATTTAGCTCTTTTACATGCCCAGACCCTAACCCCCGACGATCCACTTACAGTTATTGAAGTCCTGCTTGAAGGATCCATCCAGCCGGCAAGAAGTCTTCATCCAGGCGGCCTCTTCGAGCTTCATCCACCCGGCAAAGTCCTCATCCATGCGGCAAGAAGTCTTCATCCAGACGACATCTTCTATCTTCGTCCATCCAGCGCGGAGCGGGTCCATCCTGAAGACATCCGGCGCGGAGCATCCTCTTCATATGGTCGCCTCAGTAAACTGGAACTTCAATGCAAGTGACGTCATCCAAGATGGCATCCCTTGCGTTCCTATTGGCTGAAAGATTTCAATCAGCCAATAGGATTAGAGCTGCTAAAATCCTATTGGCTGTTCCAATCAGCTAACAGGATTTGAGCAGCTCTCATCATATTGGCTGTTCCAATCAGCCAATAGGATTGAGCTCTCATCCTATTGGCTGATTGGAACAGCTAATAAAATGAGAGCTGCTCAAATCCTATTGGCTGATTGGAACAGCCAATAGGATTTTAGCAGCTCTTATCCTATTGGCTGATTGAAATCTTTCAGCCAATAGGAATGCAAGGGACGCCATCTTGGTTGACGTCACTTGCATTGAAATTCCAGTTTACGGCGGCAACCGTATGAAGAGGATGCTCCGCACCGGATGTCTTCAGGATGGACTCCCTCCGCGCCGGGATGGATGAAGATAGAAGATGCCATCTGGATGAAGACTTCTTGCCGCATGGATGAGGACTTTGCCGGGTGGATGAAGCTTGAAGAGGCCGTCTGGATGAAGACTTCTTGCCGGCTGGATGGATCCTTCAAGCAGGACTTCAATAACTGTAAGTGGATCGTCAGGGGTTAGTGTTAGGTTTATTTAAGGTTTTTTTTGGTGGGTTTTTTTTTTAGATTAGGGTCTGGGCATGTAAAAGAGCTAAATGTCCTTTTAAGGACAAAGCCCATACAAACGCCCTTTTCAGGGCAATGGGGAGCTTAGGTTATTTTAGATAGGTTTTTTATTTGGGGGGGTTGGTTGGTTGGGTGGTGGGTTTTACTGTTGGGGGGTTGTTTGTATTTTTTTTTACAGGTAAAAGAGCCGATTTCTTTGGGGCAATGCCCCACAAAAGGCCCTTTTAAGGGCCATTGGTAGTTTATTGTAGGCTTGGGTTTTTTTATTTTGGGGGGGGGCATTTTTATTTTGATAGGGCTATTAGATTAGGTGTAATTCTTTTTTATTTTTGATAATGTGGTTTTTTATTTTTCGTAAATTAGTGTTTGTTTGTTTTTGTAACTTAGTGGGGGGTTTTTCTGTAATTTAGTCATTTGTAATAAGGTTTAATAGTATATTTAATTCATTTGAGTAGGGTTAGGGTTTTTTAATATGTAATTTAGTTAATTTAATTAGTAGTTTAATTTAATTGTAGTATAATAGTTAGGGTAGGTTAATTAATATTTTAAAATATTTTTTTTTTTTAAATCTACAGGTAAGTTTAAATTTATTTGAAGATAGGGATGTTGTAATTTTAATTTAAAGTTAGCGGGTTTTTAGATTTAGGGGTTAATAGCTTAATTTAGTTTATGGCAATGTGGGGGGCTGACGGTTTAGGGGTTAATAGGTTTAGTTAGTGGTAGTGATGTGGGAGGCCAGAAGTTTAGGGGTTAATACTCTAATTTAGGCTGCGGTGGGGTCGGGGAGCGGGGGGATAGGGGTTAATACTTTTATTTAGATTGCGGCGGTGTAGGGAAGCGGCGGAATAGGGGTTAATAACTTTATTTATGTTGCGGTGGGGTCGGGGAGCAGCAGGATAGGGGTTAATACATTTTAATTAGGTTGCAGCGATTTTGGGGGGTGGCAGATTAGGGGTGTTTAGACTCGAGGTTTATGTTAGGGTGTTAGGTGTAAACATAACTTGTTTTATACCATATAAATCAATTGGATATCTGGCAGCATCGAACATAAGCTTTCACTGCTTTCAGACTCCCATTGATTTCTATGGCAACCACGGCCTCCAGGGTGGGGGATTGAAAACCAGGTACACTGGGCTGGAATAGCCGCGAGCGTACCTGTTAGAAGTTTGATAACTGGGAAAAAGTTTCAGATAGAGCCGAATGTGTATTCGGAACATCTGTAATGACGTAAGCATCGATCTGCGTCTGATTGAGACCGGCGGATCGTATGTTATGTCACAAATTTCAACATTTGCCGGTCTTTAGGCTTTGATTACTAGGTCAGATCAATCTCGCAACAATTACGCTGGGGAATTCCGGCATATTTGCGGTTGAGGCTTTGATAAATATCCCCCATTGTCTCTAGTCAAGTCATTCATAGGTATTATTTATGATTTATTTATTTAATTGTAAAATGTGTTTAGAAGTTATATATACAAGCCAAGATATTAGAATTAATTGTAGGTATTTGTAATCAATATTTATTGTAAACCAAAAAAATATGCTGTAATGTAAAGTTACATGTGTTGGATCAAAAAACTTATTGGAAAAAGTAATACTAGCACACATATTATCTGAGTAGCTTCTAACACATAATTGATAGTACAGGGAATAAGTAGCAAGTACCAAAATGGGAATTATTTGTATTTTTGAAGGAATTAAACATGGCATGATTTTTTTAAATGTATTATTATGTGTTACAATATCGTAATTTTCTCCAGAGCTTAATTGCAATGTAATTTTAAAGTAAACTAGGGCTTCCTACTTGTCTGCTAGATTAAGACTTGTACTACCAACCTATATACAAACTGTTGATAAAATTAATCTTAACCTACAGAGTAATAATTCCGGATATTTACAACAAGCTTACGCAGCATTATATGTATCTGTATCAACAGTGACTGCACGTCAATATCCTAATATGTAATGTGTATGTAAAGGTAATTCAAAACAAGTGAAATATATTATTAAGATATTTGAAATTTAAAAATCAGCTTTGAAGGGACATAAAACCCATGATTCAGAGAAAACATATAATTTTAAAAAAAGTTTTCAATTTACTTATATTATGAAATTTGCTTCATTCTTATGTTAGTATTTGTTGAAGAGATATCTAGATAGGTAGCGTGTACTACATAACAGGAGATAGTGCTTCCATCTAGTTCTCTTGCTAAAACATTTTTGTAAAGCTGCTGCCATATACTGCTGCAGACATATGCAGCATTCCTGCTTTTCAACAAAGAAAACTAAGAAAAATTGGTAACAGACCAATAATATGGATCATGTGTCACCTCCGTTTCATAAAATGTTATTTCCTGGCTGCCTTGCTGGTGTAACAGGCAAACCCAACACTCCTTCTCTCCCCTTAAAGTCTCCACAAGTCTTGTTGTAGCCAGTAGCACATCACAGCTGCAATAGTAGGGGACATGCATCTGATTAGATACCTCATTTTGATATGTAGCTGGTATGGGAGGCAACAGGGCTATCAAGGTTACTTGAGGTCGAATTAGGCCAAATGCTTGAGTGGGGTGCAAGGATTACGCATCCTTCCCAATCTTCTAGGATTTTGCCAGATTGTCACAGGTTGGGAGGTCAGTCCACTGTCCATTTCACAACTTACCAAGTCAGGTCAAATGTCCCAGTTTCCAGGGACCCACAACATACCTAACTGTGCCTAACCTTGTCCATGGTCAGCCAGTCCTGCCCATGGTATACCCACAACCCTGCCCACCATGAAGCAGTTCTGCCCATAAAACATTGGTGTGCCACTGCCTACTCACCCACACCTCCCTGTCCTGGAAAGCCCCTGGGAAATATTGGAAGCTATGATGATATAATGACACATCAGATCTAAGGTTTACTTTGACGATATTGTTGATATGATGTGGACTGTAGTAACCTTTGATTTGATTTGATTCATATTGAGATTATATAGATGCCTTAGGAGCTTTGTCTCTAACTTCAAATCTCATATGGTTTAAATCTGGCATAAGGTGGCTGCAATGGTCATGCCTCTGATTTGATGCTTGACCATTTTGCTGTCATGAAACAACAAACGACTGCATAGGAAGGGCATCTGTTTTGATATCTCATTTGGGCACAAATCTACGATAAGGAGCAATAAGGTATATGTCTCTTATCTGAGTTTTACTAACATATATAGCTGGTATTAAAGGGCACGCATTTAACACAAGGTCTTATTTCGTCATAGAGCTTGCAAGTTTTTGTTACAATGTTGGTGAGTACATACAAATTCCTTTATATATTTATATAGCAATCAACTTTATTTGTGCTATAAGTTAGAAATTAATAGTTTGTGAGGAGGCAAAAGCATTACATCCAGGCATTCTGTATAATCACTACATTTATAAAATAATAGGTTTGTGCATTAATTTCAATATAAATGCAAATTCATAACAAAAACACAGATATGTGTGTATTTTTTACAAAACGAATATTGTTACAATTATAATTTATTTGTATAGGGCTGTAAACTTCCGTATTGCTAGATACAGAGAATGGGGTATACAATGAAAAATATTTGTAATGATACAAATACATAACAGACTAAAAAAAAAAAACAAGTACAGAAGGTAGAGGGTTCTACTCCAAACAGCTTACAGTCTACAGGTTGAGGGTGCAAAGACATAAGGTTTGGGGTAGCTTGTCATGTGGATTGTAGTTGCAGCAGCAAGTCAAGGCAGTTAAAGATTTGTTTCAGGAAGGATGAAAATCAGAGGAGAAACGGTAAGCCTCTCTAAATAGGTGCGTTTGAAGCAATACAAAGTTGGAGACGGTCTGATGGAATGGGGTATAAAGTTCCAAAGAACAGAAGAAGTGAAAGAGAAGACTTGGATGCGTGAAAGGGACGTAGAGAAAATATGACTGGAGAGACTTAGGTCATAAGTTGATGGGAGAAAACAGCTTGGGGAGTACCTGGAGATGAGAAAGGAAATATAATTGGGACCAAGGGGTTTAAGTGCTTTATATGTTAGGGTTAATACTTTAAATTGTATCCTAGAATGTATGGGGAACCAGTGTAGAGACTGGCAGAGCAGAGCAGCTAATATAGATATAGAGAGAAAAAAACAAGGGTCCGAGGATAGAGCCTTATGGTACTCCTACTGAGAAATGCAAAGGATCAGATGATATTCTGTTAAAGGAAACTGTAAATGAATGGTTTGAGAGAAGGGAAGCAAAACAGGAGAGAGCTGTGTATTGGATGCCAACATAATGAGGTATTTGTAAGAGGAGAGGATGAACAACTTTGTTTAAATCATCAGAAGATCCAAAAGTATTGGTAAGGAGTAGTGTCCCTTTACATTGGCTTGTAGAAGTACATTTCTTAGTTTAGTAAGAGCAGTTTATGTTGAGTGTTTAGGGCAGAAACCAGATTTTAGGGGATCAAATAAGGAGTTGGTTGAGAGAAATTAAGTTAGGCAATTATTGACCAGTCATTCTAATTTGTAGACAAAGGGAAGTAAGGAGACTGGGCGAAAGTTAAAAGGGGTGGATGGTTTGTTCAAGGTAATTCATGCATGCTTGAATGTATCAGGAAATGTGCCAGTGGTTAAAGACTGGTTAAAGAGATGAGTTAGGACAGGGTTAAAGAAGCAGAGAGAGAGAGAGGGTAGAAGTCATGAGGAAATAGGTTGATGTGGACAGGTTATGAGATGAGCAGAAGATAAGAGTATCAAGACTTCTTCCTCTGTTACAGGAGAGTTGTAACAGAGAGTATTGTTAATAGAAATGTAATGCTTGTGGGATACTCCTCTATCAGACCAAACTCGGCCAGTAGTCTTGTTATCCCGGCATCGAGTTGGAATGATAGGGAACATTACAGAGCAGAGTAGGTTTGCAAGATGAGATAAATGGCACTCACCACATGCAAGACAGTCCTTGGCGGCAACAGGCAGGAAACCAGAAACAAACCACCAGGGTGGTCAGGCAGGCAGGGTTCTTCAACAGTAAGGTAGTCGAGGGGTAAACCACTAGGATGGTCAGGCAGGCAGGGTTCGGCAACAGTAAGGTAGTTCTGGGGTAAACCACTAGGATGGTCAGGCAGGCAGGGTTTGGCAACAGTGAGGCAATCCAGGGCAGATAGGGGTTAACAGGTAGAGTGGTCAGACAAGCAAAGTTCAGCAGCAGGATCAATCCAGCAGTTAAGGGTTAAAGAGTCAGAGTGGCCAGACAAGCAGAGTTCAGCAGCAGTATCAATCCAGCAGTTAAGGGTTAAAGAGGCAGAATGGTCAGACAAGCAGAGTTCAGCAGCAGTAGCAATCCAGCAGTTAAGGGTTAAAGAGGCAGAGTGGTCAGACAAGCAGGGGTCAGCAAAAAAAATAACAATCCAGCATACGAATGAATAACACCCAGGAGAACAGTAAGTAATTAGTGATGTCGCGACTCGCGAACCTAAAAAATTGGGTTCGCGAACGGCGGACGTGAACTTCCGCAAAAGTTTGCGAACGGGCGAACCGCCATAGACTTCAATAGGCAGGCGAATTTTAAAACCCACAGGGACTCTTTCTGGCCACAATAGTGATGGAAAAGTTGTTTCAAGGGCACTAACACCTGGACTGTGGCATGCCGGAGGGGGATCCATGGCAAAACTCCCATGGAAAATTAATAGATCTGTGCGATTCGTTTCGGATCGATTCGGAAATTCTGCAAATTCTGCAAATTCGGCGATTCGGATCGAACTGAATTTCCGAATTAAAATACTGCCGAATTTACCGAATAAGTCCGAATTACTTCGGATTTATTCGGTAAATTCGGATGGCCATGGATTACACTACTATTGTACAGTATAAGTCTAATCCCACCTAACACTTACCGAAATTCCGAACCGAACCGAATCAAACCGAATCCAGCCGAATTTAGTACATAATACTAGTCTAATCCCACCTAACACTTACCGAAATTCCAAATTTCCGACCCGAACCGAATCGAACCGAATCCAGCCGAATTTATTTGAATCCGAATGAATCCAAAACAAATCCGAATCAAGTTTATTCGAATCCGAATGAATCTGAAACAAATCCGAACCGAATTGATTAAAATTTTTCCGAATTCGAATCGCTCCGAACCGAAATTCGAAAAAATCTGAATCGTTCCGAACCAAATTTTTTCGCCATGCACATGTCTAAAAATTACATAGTTGATGCAGAGTCTGGTTTTAATCCATAAAGGGCATAAATCACCTAACATGATACAAGGTATGATGTTGTATCGATCAGGTAGTGTAAGGGTTACGCCCGCTTCACAGTGCGCAGTGTAGGTGATATACCTGCCCTGACCATGCTTTGCAGACCAGGTATCAGTGGTCAGATGGACCCTTGCCTCAACACTGTGTGCCATATATGCCATTATAGCAGACTTATATGGCTTTGGCGTTGCTTTTTGGTAATTAGAAGGCTGTATAATGCCACTGCGCACCACACGTGTTTTATGTCCAGCAGTGAAGGGGTTAATTAGGGAGCATGTAGGCAGCTTGTAGAGTTAATTTTAGCTTAAGTGTAGTGTAGTAGACAACCCAAAGTATTGATCTAGGCCCATTTTGGTATATTTAATGCCACCATTTCACCCCCAAATGCGATCAAATAAAAAAAAAATTGTTCACTTTTTCACAAACTTTAGGTTTCTCATAGAAATTATTTACAAACAACTTATGCAATTATGGCATAAATGGTTGTAAATGCTTCTCTGGGATCCCCTTTGTTCAGAAATAGCAGACTTATATGGCTTTGGCGTTGCTTTTTGATAATTAGAAGGCTGCTAAATGCCACTGCGCACCACACGTCTTTTATGCCCAGCAGTGAAGGGGTTAATTAGGGAGCATGTAGGCAGCTTGTAGAGTGTTAATTTTAGCTTAAGTGTAGTGTAGTAGACAACCCAAAGTATTTATCTAGGCCCATTTTGGTATATTTAATGCCACCATTTCACCGCCAAATGCGATCAAATTTAAAAAAAACTTACATTTTTTCGCAATTTTAGGTTTCTCACTGAAATTATTTACAAACAGCTTGTGCAATTATGGCACAAATGGTTGTAAATGCTTCTCTGGGATCCCCTTTGTTCAGAAATAGCAGACATATATGACTTTGGCATTGCTTTCTGGTAATTAGAAGGCCGCTAAATGCTGCTGTGCATCACACGTGTATTATGGCTAGCAGTGAAGGGGTTAATTAGGTAGTTTGTAGGGAGCTTGCAGGGTTAATTTTAGCTTTAGTGTAGAGATCAGCCTCCCACCTGACACATCAGACCCCCTGATCCCTCCCAAACAGCTCCCTTCCCTCCCCCACCCCACAATTGTCCCCGCCATCTTGGGCGGGATCCGATATAGATCGCAGTTTGCGGCGCAAGCGAGGGAACCCACGTTGCCCGCAGTTTCAGCTCGCAACTCGAGCCATCCAATATGCGGCGCCGTCACTTGCTAAAGTGGCGCAAGTCTCACAAACCAGCGATGTCCAGAAATCTGCGTAAGTACAGATTTTTGGAGTCGCCAGTGACTTGCACCACGTTAGAAACTGTCGGCGCCTATAAAACCTGACTAAAGTCTAAATCACCCGCACTGTCTAACACGCCTCCTAAACATAGCCCGACACGTCTAACACGCCTCCCTAACATAGCCCGACACGTCTAACCCTCTATCCGCTATCCCCCCTTTACTATCCTAACAATAAAAAAGCTATTAACCCCTAAACCGCCGCTCCCGTACCCCGCCGCAACCTAATAAAGTTATTAACCCCTAAACCGTCGTTCCCGTACCCCGCCGCCAGCTATATTATATCTATAACCCCCTAAAGTGAGCCCCTAACACCGCCGCCATCTATATTAAAATTATTAACCCCTAATGTAAGCCCCTAATACCACCGCCATCTCTATTAAAATGATTAACCCCTAATTTAATCTACCTACCCCGCCGCCAGCTATATTATCTATATTAACCCTAAGTATATTATAGTTAATATAGGTATTACATTATATATATTAACTATATTAACCCTAATTATATTAGGGTTAATATAGTTAATATAGTTACTATAGTATTTATATTAACTATATTAACTCTATCTAACCCTAACACCCCTAACTAAATTAATATTAAATTAATCTAATTCATTTATAAACTAAAATATTCCTATTTAAATCTAAATACTTACCTATAAAATAAACCCTAAGATAGCTACAATATAATTAATAATTACATTGTAGCTATGTTAGGGTTAATATTTATTTTACAGGTAAATTGTTAATTATTTTAACTAGGTATAATAACTATTTAATATCTACCTAGTTAAAATAATTACCCAATTACCTGTAAAATAAATCCTAACCTAAGTTACAAATACACCTACACTATCAATAAATTAAATAAACTACAAACATCTATCTAAAAATACAATTAAATTAACTAAACTAAATTACAAAAAAAACAAACACTAAATTACAAAAAATAAAAAAAAGATTACAAGATTTTTAAGCTAATTACACCTATTCTAAGCCCCCTAATAAATAATAAACCCCCAAAATAAAAAAAAATTCCCTGCCCTATTCTAAATTAAAAAAAGTTCAAAGCTCTTTACCTTACTAGCCCTTAAAAGGGCCTTTTGTGGGGCATGCCCCAAAGAATTCAGCTCTTTTGCATACAAATACAATACCCCCCCATTACAACCCACCACCCACATACCCCTATTCTAAAACCACCCAAACCCCCCTTAAAAAAGCCTAACACTACCCCCCTGCAGATCTCCCTACCTTGTCTTCACCACACCGGGCCGAACTCCTGATCCGATCCGGGCGATGTCTTCCTCCAAGCGGCAAAGAAGAATTCTTCCTCCGGCGATGTCTTCCTCCAAGCGGCAAAGAAGAATTCTTCCTCCGGCGACGTCTTCCTCCAAGCGGCAGCAAAGTCTTCATTCTTCCGGCGGCATCTTCAATCTTCTTTCTTCGCTCCGCCGCCGCGGAGCATCCATCCCGGCCGACGACTGAATGACGAATGAGGTACCTTTAAATGACGTCATCCAAGATGGCGTCCGCCGAATTCCGATTGGCTGATAGGATTCTATCAGCCAATCGGAATTAAGTTAGAAAAATCTGATTGGCTGATTGAATCAGCCAATCAGATTCAAGTTCAATCCGATTGGCTGATCCAATCAGCCAATCAGATTGAGCTTGCATTCTATTGGCTGTTCCGATCAGCCAATAGAATGCGAGCTCAATCTGATTGGCTGATTGGAGCGAAGAAAGAAGATTGAAGATGCCGCCGGAAGAATGAAGACTTTGCTGCCGCTTGGAGGAAGACGTCGCCGGAGGAAGAATTCTTCTTTGCCGCTTGGAGGAAGACATCGCCGGAGGAAGAATTCTTCTTTGCCGCTTGGAGGAAGACATCGCCGGAGGAAGAATTCTTCTTTGCCGCTTGGAGGAAGACATCGCCCGGATCGGATCAGGAGTTCGGCCCGGTGTGGTGAAGACAAGGTAGGGAGATCTTCAGGGGGGTAGTGTTAGGCTTTTTTAAGGGGGGTTTGGGTGGTTTTAGAATAGGGGTATGTGGGTGGTGGGTTGTAATGGGGGGGGGTATTGTATTTGTATGCAAAAGAGCTGAATTCTTTGGGGCATGCCCCACAAAAGGCCCTTTTAAGGGCTGGTAAGGTAAAGAGCTTTGAACTCTTTTTTAATTTAGAATAGGGCAGGGAATTTTTTTTATTTTGGGGGTTTATTATTTTATTAGGGGGCTTAGAATAGGTGTAATTAGCTTAAAAATCTTGTAATCTTTTTTTTATTTTTTGTAATTTAGTGTTTGTTTGTTTTTGTAATTTAGTTTAGTTAATTTAATTGTATTTTTAGATAGATGTTTGTAGTTTATTTAATTTATTGATAGTGTAGGTGTATTTGTAACTTAGGTTAGGATTTATTTTACAGGTAATTGGGTAATTATTTTAACTAGGTAGATATTAAATAGTTAATAACTATTTAATAGCTATTATACCTAGTTAAAATAATTAACAATTTACCTGTAAAATAAATATTAACCCTAACATAGCTACAATGTAATTATTAATTATATTGTAGCTATCTTAGGGTTTATTTTATAGGTAAGTATTTAGATTTAAATAGGAATATTTTAGTTTATAAATGAATTAGATTAATTTAATATAAATTTAGTTAGGGGTGTTAGGGTTAGATAGAGTTAATATAGTTAATATAAATACTATAGTAACTATATTAACTATATTAACCCTAATATAATTAGGGTTAATATAGTTAATATATATAATGTAATACCTATATTAACTATAATATACTTAGGGTTAATATAGATAATATAGCTGGCGGCGGGGTAGGTAGATTAAATTAGGGGTTAATCATTTTAATAGAGATGGCGGCGGTGTAAGGGGCTTACATTAGGGGTTAATAATATTAATATAGCTGGCGGCGGTATAGGGGGATTAGATTAGGGGTTAATAATTTTTATATAGGTGGCGGCGGTGTAAGGGGTCAGATTAGGGGATAGATAAGGTAGATGACAGCGGTGTAAGGGGTTCTAATTAGGGGATAGATAAGGTAGATGGCGGCGGTTTTAGGGGCTCACAGTAGGGGGTTAGTTTATGTAGATGGCGGCGGGGTCCGGGAGCGGCGGTTTAGGGGTTAATAACTTTATTAGGGATTTCGGGGGGGATCGCGGTTGACAGGTAGATAGACATTGCGCATGCGTTAGGTGTTAGGTTTATTTTAGAAGATCGCGGTTGACAGGGAGATAGACTGCGCATGCGTTAGGTGTTAGGTTTATTTTAGAAGATCGCGGTTGACAGGGAGATAGACATTGCGCATGCGTTAGGTGTTAGGTTTATTTTAGCAGCCAGTTTAGGGAGTTACGGGGCTCCAATAGTCAGCGTAAGGCTTCTTACGGCTGCTTTTTGTGGCGAGGTGAAAATGGAGTAAGTTTTCTCCATTTTCGCCACGTAAGTCCTTACGCTGCATATTGGATACCAAACTGCGCTGGTTTGGTATACCTGCCTATAGCCCAAAAAACTACGGGCGACGGCAGAAATATACGCGCGTAACTTCTAGGTTACGCCGTATATGTGATACCAAACCAGCGTAAATATTGGCGTCGCCAGGCTTTTGCGGGCGACGATTTTTATCGGATCGACCCCCTGAAGTACTGGCAGAAAGTCTGCCAGTACTAAAATAAAAGGTTTTTAAAAAAAATGTAATTTTTTTTTTAGCATATTTACATATGCTGTGGTGTAGCATCCCCCCTTAGCCCCCAACCTCCCTGATCCCCCCCAAAACAGCTCTCTAACCCTCCCCATCTGCCTTATTGGCGGCCATCTTGGGTACTGGCAACTGTCTGCTATTATTTCACAGTCAAAAAAGTGTTGTTTTTTTTAAATGTACACTACTGTTACACCAGATATGAGTGGTGGCACTGGGCAAGTGGGCCAGTATATGCTGTGAGCCTGACACACACGCTGGCAGGCAAGCAACTGCAATTAGATTACACAGGGGAAAAAAAAAAAGCAGACTGATATTCTAGCCCTAAAAAGCAGAGATCAGATGAGTCCTTCAGGACTGTAGTGGACACTGAATACACTAGCCTAGCTATCGATTTCCCTATTAAATCAGCAGCAGCTACACTGTCCCTCCTCTCACTAAGAATGCAGCTTCCAAATGAATCTAAAATGGATGCTGTCCAGGAGGTGGGAGGGTCTGGGAGGGAGGCTCTGCTGCTGATTGGCTGTAATGTGTATTCTGACTGTGAGGTACAGGGTCAAAGTTTACTCAATGATGACGAATAGAGGGCGGATCGAACATCGCATATGTTCGCCCGCCGAGGCGAACGCGAACATGCTACAGGGAGTGCAGAATTATTAGGCAAGTTGTATTTTTGAGGATTAATTTTATTATTGAACAACAACCATGTTCTCAATGAACCCAAAAAACTCATTAATATCAAAGCTGAATAGTTTTGGAAGTAGTTTTTAGTTTGTTTTTAGTTATAGCTATTTTAGGGGGATATCTGTGTGTGCAGGTGACTATTACTGTGCATAATTATTAGGCAACTTAACAAAAAACAAATATATACCCATTTCAATTATTTATTTTTACCAGTGAAACCAATATAACATCTCAGCATTCACAAATATACATTTCTGACATTCAAAAACAAAACAAAAACAAATCAGTGACCAATATAGCCACCTTTCTTTGCAAGGACACTCAAAAGCCTGCCATCCATGGATTCTGTCAGTGTTTTGATCTGTTCACCATCAACATTGCGTGCAGCAGCAACCACAGCCTCCCAGACACTGTTCAGAGAGGTGTACTGTTTTCCCTCCTTGTAAATCTCACATTTGATGATGGACCACAGGTTCTCAATGGGGTTCAGATCAGGTGAACAAGGAGCCACTCTGTGGAGTACTTGGACGCGTGTGATGGAGCATTGTCCTGCATGAAAATCATGTTTTTCTTGAAGGATGCAGACTTCTTCCTGTACCACTGCTTGAAGAAGGTGTCTTTCAGAAACTGGCAGTAGGACTGGGAGTTGAGCTTGACTCCATCCTCAACCCGAAAAGGCCCCACAAGCTCATCTTTGATGATACCAGCCTAAACCAGTACTCCACCTCCACCTTGCTGGCGTCTGAGTCAGACTGGAGCTCTCTGCCCTTTACCAATCCAGCCACGGGCCCATCCATCTGGCCCATCAAGACTCACTCTCATTTCATCAGTCCATAAAACCTTAGAAAAATCAGTCTTGAGATATTTCTTGGCCCAGTCTTGACGTTTCAGCTTGTGTGTCTTGTTCAGTGGTGGTCGTCTTTCAGCCTTTCTTACCTTGGCCATGTCTCTGAGTATTGCACACCTTGTGCTTTTGGGCACTCCAGTGATGTTGCAGCTCTGAAATATGGCCAAACTGGTGGCAAGTGGCATCTTGGCAGCTGCACGCTTGACTTTTCTCAGTTCATGGGTAGTTATTTTGCGCCTTGGTTTTTCCACACGCTTCTTGCGACCCTGTTGACTATTTTGAATGAAACGCTTGATTGTTCGATGATCACGCTTCAGAAGCTTTGCAATTTTAAGAGTGCTGCATCCCTCTACAAGATATCTCACTATTTTTGACTTTTCTGAGCCTGTCAAGTCCTTCTTTTGACCCATTTTGCCAAAGGAAAGGAAGTTGCCTAATAATTATGCACACCTGATATAGGGTGTTGATGTCATTAGACCACACCCCTTCTCATTACAGAGATGCACATCACCTAATATGCTTAATTGGTAGTAGGCTTTCGAGCCTATACAGCTTGGAGTAAGACAACATGCATAAAGAGGATGATGTGGTCAAAATACTCATTTGCCTAATAATTCTGCACTCCCTGTATGTTCGCCGCGAACTATTCGCAACATCACTTTAAGTAATACCTATACTTGGGCAGTGATAGGTAGGACTGAAGTTACTTACATAGGTGTAGGATTCGCGCCACAGGGGATCCAGACTGGCTTCTGCAGGAGGAAGCGTTTGGCTATGACGTCACCGCCGCACGCAGAGAGGAGTCGACTCCCCCCCCTAGGCAACGAGCAGACAGCATGTGCCGTGTCCCTAGAAACAGCTAGAGCAGCGCGTCGCGACAAGATGGGGTGGGTAGGAGGGTTGGGTTTGAGGGGTGTAAGGAAGAGATGTCTAATTGTGTCAATTTTATTTTTGAACTGATCATCAATAATCTGAGGAGTGAGTTTGGTAGTGGGCAGAGGTGCAGGCAGGCAAAGAAGGGAGCTAAAGGTTAAAAATAGTCTTGTGGGGGTTGGACACATTGATACGAAGTATGAGAAATAGACTTGTTTGTCTAAGCTGAGTGCAGAGTTGTATAATCTGAGGATGACTTTATAGTGCACAGATGTTCAGCAGTATGTAAACTTTGAGGGTCTATTTGATGTGCCATGGTTGGCATGGAGTACACCTCAATAGGCCTCCTATTAGCGCGTCCCAGTACTCTATGAAGAAGGTTTGGGATTAGCTCAGCGCTCAGTTTGCTACCGTTTGTTTCATACTGATCTCTTACCGCAGAGTAATATCTTAAAGTGAAAGCAACTTATTCTGACTTACCATTGTCAGTGAGTTGTTACCAAGTGAAACTTTGTATTTTATAGCTCAGTATCGCTGCTACATTTCTGGTACTTGCACATTTACTACAAACCATAGTGAGCACAGTTCTCCTGTTCTCTGTAGCTACAAACATATATTTTAGTAACACTGTAATTCATTCAGTAATGATGGTTGAGCGTGACACTTCCTAACTTCTGTTTCCGGTGAGCCTGAAGGCTCACCAGAAACAAGAGGCCTCAAGCTCCATACGGAGTTTGATAAATATGCCCCCTAATGTGATCTCAGCCTATACTAGGCTTCACCAAGCTTTACCAACTTACAGCCCAGATGCCACAATACCACCCTCCAGTACATTTTATCTGGCCTCCTCTACTCAGAAATTAACGCTGGTGACTGAGTCAGGGATCAGAGACTTAAATCTCAAAATAGTTATAGTACTCTTCAATAAGAAGGTCTTGGAGATGTAGGCCATGGACCATTAGTGGAGATCATATGTATCATTATGAATACACAATGAACCACTCAAATTCACTGCCCTGATTCATGTCTTTCCCTCCCCAACAGATAAAATGCTTATTAATAAATTAATCTGGATTATTCACCTACACTTCAGCCCAGCATACACAATTCATAAAGACTGTATTGTTCCTGTTAAATATATCTTGTTTCACTGCTGTGTCTCGCTTTTTCATATGAGGTTTACTTTGTCTTGTTTATACTGTTTTAAGTTATAGAGCAAGCTTTTTATATTATTAGCACTACAGAATCTTACAGTACTATACGAATAAATTGTAAAAATAATGTTTTAATTGTTTTTCTCTGGAAGGTTTTGAAGGCCAATTTGTGATGCCAGTATCCTTCACAGTAGAAACCGTACTATGAGCCTTTAAGTGGATGGTTGCAAGATAGATGCAGCTCTATTAATTATAATAGAGCTTAACTAACAGCTGTGACCAGTGGAGGATACAAATCTTTAAAAATTTGCAGAGGTTTTTTTGCAGCACGATATTAGTTTCACAAACTGGTTCTATTAAATCTAGGCCAATGTTCAAAAATACATTGTGACCCTTTCTAGAATCCATGGGGCAATTGCAGTGATTTGCTTGCTGTTTCACAATTTTTTTTAAAAACAGACATTAAAGATATGAAAAATATAATAAAATAAAATATTCTATTTGGCTAGAGCATTTTATTTTTAAAAAAATGCCAATTTTTCATATTATGATTAAATATTCTACAATATTCTAACATATTGCCCAGAAAATGCACAGGAGCATGCCAATTTGCCCAACGTTAACTTCACAAACTGCCTTGACACACCCAATGACCACCCAGAAACACCAATAATTCTGCCCACTAACCACCCATGATCCCTCCCTTCTCAACATGGCTCCACTCATAAAATGGTGACGGGCTTCTATCATACTCAGCCATAAATGTTGGGAGGTCTGTATTTAAGCCATGATAGCTTTATATTTATATTTAACCCCTTCACTACCAGGACTTTTAAGAAAAACTTGGCCAAAATACTTAAGAATGTTTAGCATTTTTGCTATCACTCTATTTAAACAGAAATACCTGTCAAAACTATATATATTTTTAAGTAGACAACCCAAGGTATTGATTTAGGCCCATATTCATATATTTCGTGCCACTATTTCACCGCCAAATGTGATTGAATAAAAACATTTTTTTATTTTTTTTCACAAGCTTTGGGTTTCTCACTGAAATTATTTACATACTGCTAGTGCAATCATGGCACAAAGGGTTGTAAAAGCTTCTCTGGGATGCCCTTTGTTCAGAAATAGCAGATATATACGGCTTTGTCATTGCTTTTTGGTAATTAGATGGCCTCTAATTGCAGCTGTGCACCACACATCTATTATTCCTGGCAGTGAAGGAGTTAAATTAGATAGCCTGTAAGGTTAATTTTAGCTTTAGTGTAGAGATTACCCTCCCACCTGACACTTCCTACTCCCTGATCCCTACCTGATTCCTCCAAATCAGCTCTCTTTCCTCCCCCAACCCTGGTCACCCCCATTTTACGTACTGGCAGACAGTCTGCCAATATAAAAAAATTAAGGCTTTTCTGTAGTGTAGCTGCCCCATCCCTCCCTGTTCCTTTATTTTTTTTTCTGTAGCGTAGTGCCCTCTCACTCCCTCCCTTTACCTGCCCCGTACGCTGATGAGACACACACCAGCCATCCCGCCAGCACCAGCAATGATAGTTACAGACGGTGACACAGACAGTGTCACCGTCTGCAACGATCAGGCATCTGTCCTCATATGGAACCGGAGCACCGGTCGCGCTCCGGTTCCATATGAGGCAGATGCCTGGTGCTTCAGGAACTCCAGCTCTCGGTTATAATTTAACAGCCAAGACTGCTGGAGCTTCCTGAAGCTCATAAGTATATATACGTCTTGCAGTACGATGAGCAAAGTACTGCAAGACGTACAGTACATTATTTATAACATATTTTACCAGCAAGGATACATTGAGATTTCTCTCATTTTCAAGTATGTCCTGGGTCCAAAAAACATTGTATTGATACAATAGGGTACAATAAAATACAAAAACAATATTAATACATAATATATGCAAAATTTAACATAAAACAGGTAGGAAATATATAATCAACCATGATAGGTGCATTCTGTTTTGAGATATGCAGAGAGGGATCTCTTAAAGGATATTAGGCTTGGGGAAGGTTTTAAAGTGTGCGGGAGGTTGTTCCATAATTGTGGTGCTCTGTAGGAAAAGGAGGATTGAGCTGCTTTCTTTTTGTATGAAGGAAGACTAAATAATGTGTTGGTACTGGATCGGAGGTTATGGGAGGTGGGAACAGATAGGGAGAGCATTCTGCTCAGGTAGGGTGGGAGCTTCCCAGAAAAGCTCTTAAACACAAGGCTGGAAAGATGGAAGGTGCGTCTGGATTCCAGCGACAGCCAGTTTAGTTCTTTTAGCATGTCACATTGGTGTGTCCTGTAATTACATTGTAGCACAAAGCGGCAGAACGAGTTATACAGTGTATTAAGTTTATTAAGGTAAGTTTGCGGTGCAGGTGCATATACTACATCCCCATAATCCATGATTGGCATCAGCATTTGCTGTACAATCTTTTCCTTTACTGTATGGCTGAGGCAGGATTTGATTCTGTACAGGGCACCTAGTTTTTGATAGAGTTTAGATGCAAGTTTTTCTATATGGAGGCCAAAAGATAGATTGGGGTCTAACAACATAACCCAAGTATTTGAAAGAGTTGACTGCGGTCAGTGTGCAATTTGATTTTATTTTGATGCGTAGATGGGAATTTTGTAGTTTGTGTAATTTAGGTACTGTTCCAAAGACCATTGTGACAGTTTTGTCAGTGTTTAGGAAGAGTTTGTTTTTGGAGATCCATTTTTCTACCTCTGAGAACTGGTCTTCGAGCACTGCCTCAAGCTGCGGCAGATCGGATTTGTTTTCATAGATTACTGTGTCATCTGCGTATATGTGTACAGTTGAGAATTTTCAGACATTTGGCAGATCATTTATAAATAATGTGAATAGTAGGGGGACGAGAATGGAACCTTGGGGAACACCACACGTGACTGGGAGAGGGAGGGAGTCGCTGTCAGAAATGGAGACATACTGTGATCGATCCGATACATATGATCGAAACCAGGTTAGCGGACGATCACCAATACCTGAACTTTTTAATTTGAGCAGTAGTATGTTGTGGTCTACTGTGTTAAAGGCCTTTGCAAAATCAAGGAAAATAGCTGCAGTTAGGTCTCCTTGTTCCCTGCCAGTTTGGATGTAATTTCAAAATTTTAGGAGGGCAGTTGTAGTGGAGTGATTCGGGCAAAAACCTGATTGAACAGGGGTCAGATAGTTAGATTGTTGATAATACTCACATAATTACGTATAGACGCATTTTTCTAAGATTTTTGACAATACTGGGAGCAATGATATTGGGCGATAGTTAGTAACCAAAGTTAACTCACCACTTTTATGGATAGGCACTACTCTTGCAGTCTTCCAAAGTGTTGGTATGTATCCAGACACCAAGGATTTGTTAATTAGGGTTGTGACAGGCTTAGCAATTGCCGGCGCACTGAGCTTCAACAGCATTGCTGGGATTTGATCAGGTCCAGACTGGTTTTTCATTTTTAGATTATTAAGGTGTTTCTTAATGACATTGATAGGTACAGGTCTAAAATTGAGCATCTCTATATTGGGACTTTGCAGATTTAGCGGGGCCTGATCCACATTTGTAGTTTCAGGATGCATGTCATTTATTAGTTTGTCAATCAGGGTGGTGGAGCATCTGACAAAATAATTGTTAAAGGGATTTGCTACTTCTAAGGGAAGTTGCGGGGTTTGGTTGTCCACTTTGACAGTGAAGGGTTGGGAGTGGATTGGGGGAGTGCGTAAGTTATTTATGACTTTCCAAAACTTTATAGGGTTTGATATGTTATTGTTCAGATTTTCACAGAAATATTGGGCCTTGGCCAATTTTGTTTGTTTAGTGCATATATTTCGCCATTGTCTATATACACAATGATCGTTCATAGAGCCAGTATGCTTGTACTTTGACCACAAAGAATCTCGAAACTGGTACATTTGAATGAGGTCAGCTTTGATCCAATTCATATGCATATTACAGATAATATATGAGTTTTGAGAAGTTTTAGGACCCCTGAGAGCATTCTGTTTTTTTTTTTGTCTTTTCTTAAGCTTGACTAATATTATTCTTATGTTCATAAGCTGTAGATGGAGATACTATTACTTCAGATGAGAGTTACTTCAGAGATAAAGCGAGAGCAAGAGTAGGAGGAACAGTAGGAAGAGAGGAGAGCAAGTATAGAGAGAAACATGGAAGAGAGGGAAAAAAGAGGGGATTTATTCATGGTGTGGGAAAAGGGGAGGAACAAGTGGAAGTGGAAGTGGAAGGGGGAGGACAAGACAGGTTTTCCTCCTCCATCTCCCCCCCCCCCCCCACCCCAGGTTGCTTTTTAAATTGTTTTATTCCAAATTGCTAGCATCATTTCATGGGTCTCTAATTTGTGAGTTTTTAGGTAATGGTATCTCTCAAGCGTCAGTAAGTCTGACACCGTCGATCTCTATTCCTCTTTCGAGGGGATAGTTTGGGTTTTCTAGTATTTCGGGATAAGCTTCTTAGCAGCGGTCAGCATGATCAACAGCAGAGGTCATTTTCCCAGGCCATTCAGCTTGGGTAGAAAGAATCTCAGAAACGGCATTAAAGATATCTGCCCAGGACCCCACCAGCCTTGAACATGACCACCAGATATGAAGGAGAGAGCCCTCCCCTCCAGCAGGAGCCGCTAAGTGCAGGGAATATCTTACGCAGTCTTACCGGGGTTAGGTACCATCTGCACAGAAATTTCAAGTGAATTTCCTGGATTGTCGCTGAGACAGAGGAGCCCTTATTTAACTTAAAGGCTTTAAGCCATGTTTCTGCTTCAATAGTTTGATTGAGTTCTCTGCCCCAAGAAAGGGTGTATGACGGGAGGAAGGCGGGGTCTGGGTAAATCAATATTTTGTACAGTTTGGATATAAGGTGCGTAGGGGGTAATGGCATGATGCACAGCTTTTCAAAAACTGTGGTTTCCCTACCTAAGTATTTTTTGTTTTTGTGCTGGGAGATGAAGTGTAGAAGTTGGTGGTAATGGAGCCATGAGGAGAAAATCTCCCCATGGAACTCCTTCAAGGCGGCTTGCAATTTCATTACGCCATTCTCTACGGAGTATTGGATGGATCTCAAGCTATAGTGTTTTTCTATGGAGAATCCCAACCGGTGGAAGGGGAGCTCAATGTTTTCAATGATTGGAGTGAGAGTGGTGTGTTTGGATGAGATTTGAGAGCTAGTGGCCATAAGTTTATCCCATTCTGCCAGGATGTCCGCTGTGACAAAATATTTATGTATATTTTTGGGTCTCTTTTGAGGCACAGTCCATGCCAATGTTACTACATTATTTAGCCGAAAAAATGTGTCTATCAATTTGAAGCCATGCTTTACTTTTGGTGTTATGAGCCAATTCGACTATGTGTTGGAGTGTGATAGCGTGTTTATAGGCCTGCAAGAAGGGAACCTCCAGTCCCCCTCCGTCTCTAGGTAGATACATGTTTTTTTTTGGTATTCTAGGTCTGGAGCCTGCACAAATGTATTGGTCGAATATTTTTTGAAGTTGGTCGATGTAGCCTGTGTGTAGTGGGACAGGTAAAGTTTGTAATAGGTATACAATTCTCGGGAGGACATTCATTTTTAGAACCCCTATTCTGCCTAGCCACGAGAGTTGTTTGTTTTTCCAGACCAATAAATCCCGTGCTATTTCATTTTTTAGTGTGATAAAATTAAATGTGAATAGATCTGGCAGAGAGGGAGTTAAATAGACCCCCAAATATTTCAATTTGTGCTGGGCTATGGGGATATTATATTTGTTTCTGAAATATTGTATGTATGTCGGGTGGGTGTTTATATTTAAAATTTCTGATTTTGACAGATTTAATTGGAAATTAGATATCTTCTTATATCGGTCTAGTTCCTCGAGAAGCTCTGGTATTGAGTTCACCGGATCCGTAAAAGAAAACAAGGAGTCATCGGCATAAAGAGCCTGCTTATATTTGGTATCTCCTATCACTATGCCTTTGATCTCCTTATTTCTTCTGATTTTTTGAGCTAATATTTTGGTGGAAATAGCAAAAAGCAAGGGGGACAGAGAACATCTTTGCCTAGTTCCGTTGTTAATATTAAACGATTCAGAGATGGTACCGTTTACTCTTATTCTGGCATTTGGGTTGGAGCATAGGGCCATACACATGTTCAAAAAGGGATCCGGTATTCCCATTTCTTTCATTGCTCTACTTAGGAAGGACCATCGAACCCTATAAAAGGCCTTTTCAGCGTCGGTCGCAAAAAGGACCAGCGGGGTGTCTGTAATTTTGGCGTGATTTATAAGCTGTAAGAGTTTGATAGTGTTGTCTCTGGCTTCCCTGCTGGGAATGAAGCCCACTTGATCCTTGGAAATCAAATTAGGTAGGTACCTATTTAGCCTATTGGCTAGAACCTTGGCCAGGATTTTCATGTCAGTGTTTATCAGGGAGATTGCTCTGAAATTCTCTGGAATGGGTTTTCGCTTCCCGATCTAATGAGGGGAGGCCCAGGTCTCAAAAGTATTCGTCGGTATTGTCTCTAAGGGTAGTTGAAGTGTCAGGTGTCTGAGGAGATTCTACGTGGTCGTCTATGTTGTATAATGAATTGTAGTATTCCAGAAAGGTGGACGCTATTTGTTTGCTATCTTGTACAGTAATACTCTCTTTTGTCCTCAGGGAGTAAGTGTAAGCTGATAATTGTTTCCTTCTAATGCTTTTAGCTAATATTGTCCCTGGTTTATTTCCTCCCTCATAAAAATACTGTTTTAAATAAAGAGCGTTGCGCTGGTGTACTTCTGTTAGGAAGTGTTTAAGGTTGAGCAAGTTATGTTTAGTGGTGATGTTGGAAGGGTCTTGTTTTTGCATATTCTCGAGTGTACCTATCTGAGCCAAAAGGCTGGTGTGTTTCTCTCTGGACTGTTTGTTTATCCTGGCTCTGTGTTTGATAAATATCCCCCATATCACGGTTTTATGTGCTTCCCATTCATGCAAGGCTGACAAAGTGGAGTTCTCGTTAATTAGGAAGTATTCAGCTAAGTCTTTTTCTATTTCTTTGAAAATAACTGGGTTATCTAGAAGTGAGTCATCTACTTTCCATGTACGCAAGGTTATTGGGAGGTCTGGCCAAAGAATTGAGCATGTGATAGGGGCATGGTCTGACCAGGTTATGTTGCCTATGTTGCACTGACTGGTGAGAGACAATCCGTGAGAGTCTGTATATATATGGTCTATTCTCGTATAACTGTTATGAGGAGAAGAGTAAAAGGTGTAATCTTTCACACCTGGATGTAGGACTCTCCACACGTCATGCAAGGAGAGGCTGGTTAAACAAGACCTCAATGCCTTAAGTACCGACATAGGTGCATTGGAGGAGCCTCTAGATGCATCTACCACTGGGTCAAACGAGAGATTAAAGTCTCCGGCCAAGAAAGTTATTCCTTTTTCCTAGTCCAACAGTAGATTCGTAATTCTTTTGAAAAAGCCACTCTGGGCTTGGTTGGGGGCGTATATATTTAAGAGAGTGAGTTGTTGGCTAAAGAGAAGGCCCACTAAGGGAACATAAAGGCCCTCTGGGTCTTTAACTGTGTGTGTAATTTGGAATGGCAAAGACTTGTGAATCAGAATTCCCACCCCTCCTTTTTTTTTGGGCCTGATGCGAAGCAAGCTATGGGGTATTGCGGGAGGTACCATTTCTGTTCTCTACCCTTTTGAAAATGGGTCTCCTGAACCATAAGAATCTGGCTTTTTAGCTTATTTAATTCTCTTAATGCTATAGATCTTTTGCCCGGACTGTTAAGGCCTTTTGCATTTATAGAGGTCATTTGAAGGGAGTGCTCCTGAAATCTGCTATACATGGGAGGCATTTTATAGGGAGGGGAGAGGGGAGGAAGGGAAGAGAAAAAAAAAAGGGGGGCATGAGATGGGGGAAGAAGAAAGAAAGAGAGAGTACAGAAAGAGAAATAGACCAAGATGTAGTATCTAGTGTATAAAGGTTTAAAAGATCTTAGGATTCCTTTGTAAGTGGTCTACAAGTGTAACAGGTATAACGGACAGTACTAGTGCTACACAAATGGGTGTAGGTGAACTAAGTTAAGTATCTAATAGGGGAAGTATCTCCGCTACCGGCACTATGACCTATGTTCTTGAATTCCTTTGTTCAAGATGGCATGAAGGGAGAAGGGAGGAGGGGAATGAGGGGGAGGGGGTGGAATGGAGGGATATGGGTAGGGGTATTTGTAGGTGAGTATTAAAGGAGATATGCAGTGGGTAAAATTCGTAGATTACCGATCCTTAGGAACAGATTAAATAGATAGGGGCACATTAGAACATTATTATAAACGGGTGAGTGCATGATAAATCTGATTTAATTTCTACCTTCTATGGACATGTCCGTTTGGATGCGACGGAGTAATTATCTGATCTGTCAGTTAGCACAGGAGGATGAGATATAAGGTGTGTTGGGCACATGTCCCTGGATGTTGTGAGGAGGGGAATAATTATATATGAGACCTTAACGGGGTTATTGGTATTGAAATAACTTTGCTCCCTACAAGGTGTTTATAAATATTGCAAGAGGAGTGCATATTGGTTGGGAGGTCCCCCCTCAGCTTTGCCGCAAGGGTTAATAGACACAGGAGAGATGTTGTAGCTTGACTTGTAAATAAAGTGTGCGTTCAGGTGGGTTATTGCGAGAGTTAAATGTGTAGTAAGCTTACATGAGGCTAGAGTACATAAATACATTTGACTGCAATATTCATTAGAAGAGAAAAAAAAGAAAAACACTCATAATGCATGTCAAATCTTTAGGAATTGTTGAATATTAAACATTGTGCAATAAACAATAAACCTTTCTACAGTCCAAGTAGGTATCTATTCCTGAAAAACAATAGTTAGCTTTAGATAAAGTGGGCTGGTTCTATCCGACCATTCCAGCCGACCCGGGAAACACAACTTACAGTATATATCAATAATAACAAATAACCTTAAAATCAGATACACATTAAGTATAAAACATAACTTTTCTAACTGAATTAAAGGATACAGTAGTGGGAGTCTCTATTTCCCCACTTGTGGAAGCTGAATATATCAGTCCAGAGGGCAGTGATTAGGTGCCGTTTCAGGATCTGTCCTGTGCTCATAATTCTGTCTTCTTCTAAGTGATGACTACTTAAGTCATTAGACAGGCTCTCCGGAGTAGAGATTCCTCAAGAAAACAGTGAAAGTTCTGCCATTTTCAGAGTCAATGTGGGCTAGTGATGTCACTCAAAGTCATTGTGTTGGGTTGACTCTCCACTCGACTTTGTGTGATGTTGTCTGCAACAGATGAGTTCCTTGTAGAAAGTGTTAGGGTCAGTTCCTGGTCTGTAGACAGCGGTTTTATTGTTGAAAGTAGCAATCAACAAGACTGGGAAGCCCCATCTGTATTGAACCTTGTGACCATTTAATGTGGAGGTGATGTGAGAGAGATCCCTTCTCTTTTGGAGAGTGATCGGGGAGAGATTTGTGAATAATTGAAGCTCCTCGCCTACGTGATGTATGGGGTGCTTTGCTCTGGCACAGTGAAGAAGGTCCTCCTTATCCTTGTATTTGAGGAATTTAACAATTATATCTCTTGGAGAGGCTTTAGGAGGGAGTCTTGGTCTTACTGCCCTATGAGCTCTTTCTAACTGGATGTCATCTGCCGAAGGGCTATCTTTTATTACCCTAAAGAGGGCTTGTAGATATCCATCGATCGCTGGGGGAGAAACAGATTCCGAGACGCCCCTTATTCATAAATTATTTCAGCGGCAGTGGTTCTCAAAGTCCTCAAGTTTCTCAGAGAGCAGATTTATCTTAGCATCTTGTTCTTGAATGCTAGAGGAATTGAACCTCTGATATAAGGGCACCCTGGCCTGTTTCCAAGGAGGTAACTCTTTTGTCCATAGCTCCCAAGTCCTTTCGGAGATCTCCAAAAAGGTTTCTCATTTCGTGTAGAACCTCTTTAATATCATCTTTAGATGACAGGTGGGTAATGTCTTTTTTAGTGACAAAGGATTCTTGGTCTGAGTCTACTTGATGTGCTTGAGCATTTGTGTTCGCCTGCATATCTGCCACAACCTCTGCGTTTGCAGTTGCCTGGGCCTCTAGTGGCTTAAGGTAGTGATTAAGTGTTTTTGAGGAAGTAGGTTTGTCTGCTTTACTCTGCCTTTTGCAAGGTATTACCCGAGTACTGTGGGTAT
This sequence comes from Bombina bombina, assembly GCF_027579735.1. Taxonomy (NCBI): domain Eukaryota; kingdom Metazoa; phylum Chordata; class Amphibia; order Anura; family Bombinatoridae; genus Bombina; species Bombina bombina. The sequence goes on along the minus strand of NC_069500.1, from coordinate 1,289,153,415 downwards.
ATGTTTAGGAATAAAGCTTTAGGTGGCTGTAGAGATGCCAGATGGTGGTTTACAAAATAAACCGTTTTATAATCTGAAGCGTGAGAAGCCTTTTGGTTTTGTTTTCAACAGCTTCAAATCTGCCCTTAGGAGAGCTTTGATGTATTTATTAACCTGAATTGTTACTGTTGTTATTTTCATATGGGGCCCTGCCCTGGGTAGCAGTTGTTCTTGCTGATTGTGGTGAGGAGATTTCTATCTCCTATTTCATAAAGCCTATGTCCCTGAAGAGAGTGAGTAACCTGCCTGCTTCCCTTAAAGACAGATGTTTAGAGGTTATTTTAGCAGGGTTCTGTGTGTAGGCCTATGTATGCTGGGAAAATACCATGCGGTTAGCTTGTGGCTGGATATTGAATGTGCGTATGCACCGCAGAGGGGTTAGTACTGAACCTTTCAATGGCTCCCAGTAGACCCCAAACCGCGGTCCGCAGCGGGTTCCTTGTAACCCCCGAGGGGAATTTTCTTGCTGTAGCTAGTCCCAGATTGTGTTGTACAGTACCGGGAGCTATGTTGGCGGTGTCAGGGGGTGAGGCGCTCTTGGTGAACTGGCAGGCTTCCAGGCCATGGCATTAGTAGGCCTCTCTCCGTATTCGTAGAAAGCAAGTAGTTAGTCTCTCAAACAGTCTCCCAAAAAAAGGCAGGATGTTTCTAGTGTTGATCGGATGGTTAGGGAAAGGAAGTTTGGGGATTCATGCCAGCTTTAAGTGCAATTTGCTGGTGTTGGAGATGGGAGCCCTTCTAGCAAGCAGCCATCTTTCAGCGTGGCTAGACTCCGCCCCCCCATATGCGCTCCTTTTACTCTCACCTTACGCAGCGGGGCATGCAAATTCCAAACTTGTAGGAGTTCGGACTGAAATAATTCAACTGCAGAGTCTAAATCTGGAATTAGGTTTAATCTGTGCCAGGGGAGGTTCTTGATGTCATTTAGAAATGATTGAAGATTCAATTTTTTGAAGGACCTGGTGATTTTAACCTTGGGAGAGGATTTAGTAGCCTTTATTTTGCGCACGCAGTACACTAAGCAGTGGTCACTGAAACTGTTAGGGAGAACACCTGCCTCCTGGATTCGGTCAGGAGAAGTGGAGAGAATCCAATCGAACAGGGTGTGCTTATGGCTTTTAACGTTTATGTGAGTTGGGGAGGAGATTAATTGCGTTAGTTGCAAAGTCTTAAACGGTGAGCAAGAACTATTGTTTTTAGGATTCAGCCAATCGATATTAAAATCTCCAAAGACCAAAATTTCATTTATTGGGTTTTGAGCTATTGTTTTACTAAGGAGATGGGCTATGTCAGAAAGGCAATGCACAGGGGAGCTAGGTGGGCGGTAGATTCCTGCAACAATTATTGATTTACTGCACTGGATCTCAATTGTGCCAGAAAGGAAATCAAAGATGGCAGGAGAGCTAAATTTTTGTAAGGGGGTGTACTTTATGGAATTTCACCATAAATTACAATGCCGTCTCTTCTTTTTGCTCTGTCATTTCTATGGCATGAATACCCATGTATTGCAATGGCAGAGTCAGGTATTTTTGCGGTTAGCCTCGATTCAGAGATCATAATGATTTTGGGCTTGTAATGTGAACACCATGCTTGCAGTGCATCGATTTTTGGTAGTAAGCTGCGGATATTACAGTGCACAAAGGAGAGGCCTTTTTTAGCTGGAACGTTAGGATTGGAATTTGTTGGGGGACCAGGGTTAGACTCTACATCATTTGCAAGAGCAAGTAACATAAGGAATAGGAATTTGGACATAATTTTTGTTTGGCCATAAAGTGAATGGGATACTTTATAATTTTGTGAGGTGGGGGTAGGGGGACTGTTTTTTATAACTCTCCACCAGCACTCAGCAGATAAGTTATGGCAACAGAGCAGGCCATGGTGTATAATAATTTGTTTTCCAGTTTGAGGTGCGTGCTTATGGCGGTAGTAATGTAAACAAAATTGGAGTGAGAAAAGGGTTATCACGAATAACAGTATGGTCATATTTTAATTCATGATAGTGGTATGAGGTGTGTGTAGATAATAATAAAATAGAAAATAAAACAAAAATAGTAAAAAAAAAAAAAAAAAAAAGTGTATAATATTGATGTGTGATATATAGCTACTTGTAGGGAGAGAGGGTATGTATTCTATAGGGTTAAGTGAATGGAAGGATGTGCTGATCAGTGTGAAGGGGCTAAGTCCTTTTAATGTTTTTGTTGATTTTAACCATTAAAGGGGAGAGTATATTATGTCAAAACAATTAAATATTGTTGACAAAATGTTTTAGATAGTGAACAAGAAAATATGCATTATCTTGTTAAAATGGATGCAGCAATTGAATTGCTGAAAATATTTGATGGAGGAATCACAAGAGGCTGAATAATTAATTAATATATTAAAAATATTATATTATTGAAATAAGGCAAACCAGGAGAAATGGATCTACAGCACCTAGTATTTTATTTTACCCTTTTGTGGTATTCTATATTACAATTGCCATCTTTCATGGAAAAAATACTGGCCAATTAGAATGCATTTTTATAGTTCAGAAACTAAAATGGATAAGAATGATTTTAAACAATTAGGGCTAGCTTACAAGTGTAGCGTTATTTATCGCTCCTGCTCACGTGGTAACTCCATTAGAAACAAGCTTTTTGCAAGTGTCGCGTAGCACGCAAGTTAAAAATAAAAAGGTTTCGCACAAGCGCTTACCCGATGCGCACAAAAAGCCGAACTTCGTATATCGCAACTGCATTGACATATTCCCCCATGAGCTTCAATGGAGCACAGAAAGTGGAAAAATCCCTAACATCCTTACTCACTCGCAAACCCAATCGCAAGTGCGCTAACCCGACATGAAATATGAATATTTCACATTCCAATGTTTTTCACTTAGAAGAATATGTTCTATTTATTCATATATGCATAGCACTTTTTAATTGGTGAATGAATTTATCCACCAATCAGCAAGAACAACCCAGGTTGTTCCGCAAAAATGGGCCGGCACCTAAACTTACATTCTTGCATTTCAAATAAAGATACTAAGAGAATGAAGAAAAATTGATATTAGGAGTAAATTAGAAAGTTGCTTAAAATTTCATGCTCTATCTGAATCACGAAAGACAAAAATTGGGTTCAGTGACCCTTTAAGTAATTATCAAAGTGAAACTGTGAATGACTAATGGAATTTGGCCTATGTGTTAACTAATATTTATACCCCTGTGAAACAGGAAGTCATGGTTGAACAATTTCTTGTTCCTAGTTACCAAGTTGTACTATTTTTTTTAAATATCAATGGGAATATACTTCAAATATATTTTTCTCATATCAATTCATAGGGGTGCCAATAATTGTGCCACCCATATATTTAACAAAGAATTTTTTTGGGGGGAGGGATTTTTTGTTGTGTTTGCAATTGTTTGATATCCATGAGAGCAGAGTATTTTTTTAACAAAAGATCAAAAGCTTAAACAATAAAAACAATTTTTCACAGCCTTCTTTGCTCATATATACCAAGGGGGCCAATATTAGTTGAGGGCACTTTATGCATATATATATATATATTTATTTATATATATATATATATATTTTAAATTAGGGGGAGGTAAAAGGTGAGTTTAAAATCCTCCGATACGCACAAAATAGAGAAAATAACTCACTACATAATGAGTTATTATATATCTATATATATATATATATAAACAAAGAGGTATCAGCGCACATCCATTTTCAAAAGCACAACATATTTTTTACTGCTGCAAAAAATTGCCTGCATATACATCAAGAGACAACTATTCTTTTTTTTAAAAATATTGGGAACTTAGTCACACAATATGGCCATATTTTGCTTAGCCAGTCACTGCTTACAAGGTGCCCCAATTCGACTGGTCCTACTCTAAGTCCTTTTGCCACAGAGGGCTGAAACATTCCTGCTTTTACTCTTCATAATAGAATGAGACTCCCTAGCTTTTTATTCACAACTCTTTAACACTGTAATGAGCACACCTGAACTTGGGTGGGGTGCTTAAACCAATGGGAGATGGTCAGTCTTCCTGGTAATTTTAAATACAAATACAAAATTTGTTTTTTTAGCACACCTTACAAAAAGTTTAAATCAACATCTGGGAGTGCTGCCAATATGACCCAGTAATTACACAAACAAAGAGGTATCAGCGCACATCCATTTTCAAAAGCACAACATATTTTTTACTGCTGCAAAAAATTGCCTGCATATACATCAAGAGACAACTATTCTTTTTTTAAAAAATATTGGGAACTTAATCACACAATATGGCCATATTTTGCTTAGCCAGTCACCGCTTACAAGGTGCCCCAATTTGACTGGTCCTACTCTAAAAGAATAGTTGTCTCTTGATGTATATGCAGGCAATTTTTTGCAGCAGTAAAAAATATTTCTTTCATGTAATTAGCAAGAGTCCATGAGCTAGTGACGTATGGGATATACATTCCTACCAGGAGGGGCAAAGTTTCCCAAACCTCAAAATGCCTACAAATACACCCCTCACCACACCCACAAATCAGTTTTACAAACTTTGCCTCCCGTGGAGGTGGTGAAGTAAGTTTGTGCTAGATTCTACGTTGATATGCGCTCTGCAACAGGTTGGAGCCCGGTTTTCCTCTCAGCGTGCAGTGAATGTCAGAGGGATGTGAAGAGAGTATTGCCTATTTGAATTCAATGATCTCCTTCTACGGGGTCTATTTCATAGGTTCTCTGTTATCGGTCGTAGAGATTCATCTCTTACCTCCCTTTTCAGATCAACGATATACTCTTATATATACCATTACCTCTACTGATTCTCGTTTCAGTATTGGTTTGGCTTTCTACTACATGTAGATGAGTGTCCTGGGGTAAGTAAGTCTTATTTTTGTGACACTCTAAGCTATGGTTGGGCACTTTTATATAAAGTTCTAAATATTTGTGTTTAAACATTTATTTGCCTTGATTCAGGATGTTCAATATTCCTTATTTCAGACAGTCAGTTTCATTATTTGGGATAATGCATTTGAATATTCATTTTTTTCTTACCTTAAAATTTGACTTTTTCCCTATGGGCTGTTAGGCTCGCGGGGGCTGAAAATGCTTCATTTTATTGCGTCATTCTTGGCGTGGACTTTTTTGGCGCAAAAAAATGTCTTCGTTTTTTCCGGCGTCATACTTGTCACCGGAAGTTGCGTCATTTTTGACATTTTTTGCGCCAAAAATGTCGCCGTTACCGGATGTGGCGTCATTTTTGGCGCTAAAAGCATTTAGGCGCCAAATAATGTGGGCGTCTTTTTTGGCGCTAAAAAATATGGGCGTCATTATTCTCTCCACATTATTTAAGTCTCATTGTTTATTTGCTTCTGGTTGCTAGAAGCTTGTTCACTGGCATTTTTTCCCATTCCTGAAACTGTCATTTAAGGAATTTGATCAATTTTGCTTTATATGTTGTTTTTTCTATTACTTATTGCAAGATGTCTCAGATTGACCCTGAATCAGAAGATACGTCTGGAAAATCGCTGCCTGATGTTGGACCTACCAAAGTTAAGTGTATTTGCTGTAAACTTGTGGTATCTGTTCCTCCAGCTGTTGTTTGTAATGAATGTCATGACAAACTTGTTAATGCAGATAATATTTCTTTTAGTAATGTTACATTACCTGTTGCTGTTCCATCAACATCTAATACTCAGAGTGTTCCTGTTAACATAAGAGATTTTGTTTCTAAATCCATTAAGCAGGCTATGTCTGTTATTCCTCCTTCCAGTAAACGTAAAAGGTCTTTTAAAACTTCTCATTTTTCAGATTAATTTTTAAATGAACATCATCATTCTGATTCTGATAATGATTCCTCTGGTTCAGAGGATTCTGTTTCAGAGGTTGATGCTGATAAATCTTCATATTTATTCAAAATGGAATTTATTCGTTCTTTACTTAAAGAAGTTTTAATTGCATTAGAAATAGAGGATTCTGGTCCTCTTGATACTAAATCTAAACGTTTAAATAAGGTTTTTAAATCTCCTGTAGTTATTCCAGAAGTCTTTCCTGTCCCTGATGCTATCTCTGAAGTAATTTCCAGGGAATGGAATAATTTGGGTAATTCATTTACTCCTTCTAAACGTTTTAAGCAATTATATCCTGTGCCATCTGACAGATTAGAGTTTTGGGAAAAAATCCCTAAGGTTGATGGGGCTCTCTCTACTCTTGCTAAACGTACTACTATTCCTACGGCAGATAGTACTTCCTTTAAGGATCCTTTAGATAGGAAAATTGAATCCTTTCTAAGAAAAGCTTATTTATGTTCAGGTAATCTTCTTAGACCTGCTATATCTTTAGCGGATGTTGCTGCAGCTTCAACTTTTTGGTTAGAAGCTTTAGCGCAACAAGTAACAGATCATAATTCTTATAGCATTGTTAATCTTCTTCAACATGCTAATAATTTTATTTGTGATGCCATCTTTGATATCATTAGGGTTGATGTCAGGTATATGTCTCTAGCTATTTTAGCTAGAAGAGCTTTATGGCTTAAAACTTGGAATGCTGATATGTCTTCTAAGTCAACTTTGCTTTCCCTTTCTTTCCAGGGTAATAAATTATTTGGTTCACAGTTGGATTCTATTATTTTAACTGTTACTGGGGGGAAAGGAACTTTTTTACCACAGGATAAAAAATCTAAAGGTAAATTTAGGTCTAATAATCGTTTTCGTTCCTTTCGTCACAATAAGGAACAAAAGCCTGATCCTTCCCCTACAGGAGCGGTATCAGTTTGGAAACCATCTCCAGTCTGGAATAAATCCAAGCCTTTTAGAAAGCCAAAGCCAGCTCCCAAGTCAACATGAAGGTGCGGCCCTCATTCCAGCCCAGCTGGTAGGGGGCAGATTACAATTTTTCAAAGAAATTTGGATCAATTCGATTCACAATCTTTGGATTCAGAACATTGTTTCAGAAGGGTACAGAATAGGCTTCAAGATAAGGCCTCCTGCAAGAAGATTTTTTTTCTTTCCCGTGTCCCAGTAAATCCAGTGAAGGCTCAAGCATTTCTGAAATGTGTTTCAGATCTAGAGTTGGCTGGAGTAATTATGCCAGTTCCAGTTCTGGAACAGGGGCTGGGGTTTTACTCAAATCTCTTCATTGTACCAAAGAAGGAGAATTCCTTCAGACCAGTTCTGGATTTAAAAATATTGAATCATTATGTAAGGATACCACTATTCTGCCTTTTGTTCAGCAAGGGCATTATATGTCCACAATAGATTTACAGGATGCATATCTGCATATTCCGATTCATCCAGATCACTATCAGTTTCTGAGATTCTCTTTCCTAGACAAGCATTACCAGTTTGTGGCTCTGCCATTTGGCCTAGCAACAGCTCCAAGGATTTTTACAAAGGTTCTCGGTGCCCTTCTGTCTGTAATCAGAGAACAGGGTATTTTGGTATTTCCTTATTTGGACGATATCTTGGTACTTGCTCAGTCTTCACATTTAGCAGAATCTCATATGAATCGACTTGTATTGTTTCTTCGAGAACATGGTTGGAGTATCAATTTACCAAAAAGTTCATTGATTCCTCAGACAAGGGTAACCTTTTTAGGTTTCCAGATAGATTCAGTGTCCATGACTCTGTCTCTGACAGACAAGAGACGTCTAAAATTGGTTTCAGCTTGTCGAAACCTTCAGTCTCAATCATTCCCTTCGGTAGCCTTATGCATGGAAATTCTAGGTCTTATGACTGCTGCATCGGACGCAATCCCCTTTGCTCATTTTCACATGCGACCTCTTCAGCTTTGTATGCTGAACCAGTGGTGCAGGGATTATACAAAGATATCTCAATTAATATCTTTAAAACCGATTGTACGACACTCTCTGACGTGGTGGACAGACCACTATCGTTTAGTTCAGGGGGCTTCTTTTATTCTTCCAACCTGGACTGGGATTTCAACAGATGCAAGTCTGACAGGTTGGGGAACTGTTTGGGGGTCTCTGACAGCACAAGGGGTTTGGGAATCTCAGGAGGTGAGATTACCGATCAATATTTTGGAACTCCGTGCAATTTTCAGAGCTCTTCAGTCATGGCCTCTTCTAAAGAGAGAGTCGTTCATTTGTTTTCAGACGGACAATGTCACAACTGTGGCATATGTCAATCATCAAGGAGGGACTCACAGTCCTCTGGCTATGAAAGAAGTATCCCGAATACTGGTATGGGCGGAATCCAGCTCCTGTCTAATTTCTGCGGTTCATATCCCAGGTATAGACAATTGGGAAGCGGATTATCTCAGTCACCAAACGTTACATCCGGGTGAATGGTCTCTTCACCCAGAGGTATTTCTTCAGATTGTTCAAATGTGGGGACTTCCAGAAATAGATCTGATGGCTTCTCATCTAAACAAGAAACTTCCCAGGTATCTGTCCAGATCCAGGGATCCTCAGGCGGAGGTAGTGGATGCATTGTCACTTCCTTGGAAGTATCATCCTGCCTATATCTTTCCCCCTCTAGTTCTTCTTCCAAGAGTAATTTCCAAGATTCTAAAGGAGTGCTCGTTTGTTCTGCTGGTAGCTCCAGCATCGCCTCACAGGTTTTGGTATGCGGATCTTATCCGGATGGCCGCTTGCCAACCGTGGACTCTTCCGTTAAGACCAGACCTTCTATCGCAAGGTCCTTTTTTCCATCAGGATCTCAAATCCTTAAATTTGAAGGTATGGAGATTGAACGCTTGATTCTCAGTCATAGAGGTTTCTCTGACTCTGTGATTAATACTATGTTACAGGCTCGTAAATCTGTATCTAGGAAGATATATTATAGAGTCTGGAAGATTTACATTTCTTGGTGTCTTTTTCATCATTTTTCTTGGCATTCTTTTAGAATTCCTAGAATTTTACAGTTTCTTCAGGATGGTTTGGATAAAGGTTTGTCTGCAAGTTCCTTGAAAGGACAAATCTCTGCTCTTTCTGTTCTTTTTCACAGAAAGATTGCTAGTCTTCCTGATATTCATTGTTTTGTACAAGCTTTGGTTCGTATAAAACCTGTTATTAAGTCAATTTCTCCTCCTTGGAGTTTGAATTTGGTTCTGGGGGCTCTTCAAGCTCCTCCGTTTGAACCTATGCATTCGCTGGACATTAAATTACTTTCTTGGAAAGTTTTGTTTCTTTTGGCCATCTCTTCTGCTAGAAGAGTTTCTGAATTATCTGCTCTTTCTTGTGAGTCTCCTTTTCTGATTTTTCATCAGGATAAGGCGGTGTTGCGAACTTCTTTTAAATTTTTACCTAAGGTTGTGAATTCTAACAACATTAGTAGAGAAATTGTGGTTCCTTCATTGTGTCCTAATCCTAAGAATTCTAAAGAAAGATCGTTGCATTCTTTGGATGTAGTTAGAGCTTTGAAATATTATGTTGAAGCTACTAAAAATTTCCGAAAGACTTCTAGTCTATTTGTTATCTTTTCCGGTTCTAGGAAAGGTCAGAAGGCCTCTGCCATTTCTTTGGCGTCTTGGTTAAAGTCTTTGATTCATCATGCTTATGTTGAGTCAGGTAAAACTCTGCCTTAAAGGATTACAGCTCATTCTACTAGGTCAGTTTCTACTTCCTGGGCGTTTAGGAATGAAGCTTCAGTTGATCAGATTTGCAAAGCAGCAACTTGGTCTTCTTTGCATACTTTTACTAAATTCTACCATTTTGATGTGTTTTCTTCTTCTGAAGCAGTTTTTGGTAGAAAAGTACTTCAGGCAGCTGTTTCAGTTTGATTCTTCTGCTTATAATTTCAGTTTTTTTCATTATAAGATTTAAACTTTATTTTGGGTGTGGATTATTTTCAGCGGAATTGGCTGTCTTTATTTTATCCCTCCCTCTCTAGTGACTCTTGCGTGGAAGATCCACATCTTGGGTATTCATTATCCCGTACGTCACTAGCTCATGGACTCTTGCTAATTATATGAAAGAAAACATAATTTATGTAAGAACTTACCTGATAAATTCATTTCTTTCATATTAGCAAGAGTCCATGAGGCCCACCCTTTTTTGTGGTGGTTATGATTTTTTTGTATAAAGCACAATTATTCCAATTCCTTATTTTTTATGCTTTCGCACTTTTGTCTTATCACCCCACTTCTTGGCTATGCGTTAAACTGATTTGTGGGTGTGGTGAGGGGTGTATTTGTAGGCATTTTGAGGTTTGGGAAACTTTGCCCCTCCTGGTAGGAATGTATATCCCATACGTCACTAGCTCATGGACTCTTGCTAATATGAAAGAAATGAATTTATCAGGTAAGTTCTTACATAAATTATGTTGTTGTGCTTTTGAAAATGGATGTGCGCTGATACCTCTTTGCTTGTGTAATTACTGGGTCATATTGGCAGCACTCCCAGATGTTGATTGAGGACCAGTCGAATTGGGGCACCTTGTAAGCGGTGACTGGCTAAGCAAAATATGGCCATATTGTGTGACTAAGTTCCCAATATTTTTTAAAAAAAGAATAGTTGTCTCTTGATGTATATGCAGGCAATTTTTTGCAGCAGTAAAAAATATGTTGTGCTTTTGAAAATGGATGTGCGCTGATACCTCTTTGTTTGTGTAATTACTGGGTCATATTGGCAGCACTCCCAGATGTTGATTTAAACTTTTTGTAAGGTGTGCTAAAAAAACAAATTTTGTATTTGTATTTAAAATTACCAGGGAGACTGACCATCTCCCATTGGTTTTTAGCACCCCACCCAAGTTCAGGTGTGCTCATTACAGTGTTAAAGAGTTGTGAATAAAAAGCCAGGGAGTCTCATTCTATTATGAAGAGTAAAAGCAGGAATGTTTCAGCCCTCTGTGGCAAAAGGACTTAGAGTAGGACCAGTCGAATTGGGGCACCTTGTAAGCGGTGACTGGCTAAGCAAAATATGGCCATATTGTGTGACTAAGTTCCCAATATTTTTTAAAAAAAGAATAGTTGTCTCTTGATGTATATGCAGGCAATTTTTTGCAGCAGTAAAAAATATGTTGTGCTTTTGAAAATGGATGTGCGCTGATACCTCTTTGTTTGTGTAATTACTGGGTCATATTGGCAGCACTCCCAGATGTTGATTTAAACTTTTTGTAAGGTGTGCTAAAAAAACAAATTTTGTATTTGTGTATATATATATATATATATATATATACATACACACACACACATACATCCATACACATATTTAGACAAATTTATATACTTTATAGCATTTTCTAGTCAAATACCTTGTCATATACATATACATTTTAACCTTTATAAAAAATGTTATAAATAGTTATCTGAATATTTTTTTTTGTTAGAAATTGTATTTATGAGTGTTAAACTTCATTTAAATGTATTTATATTGTGCTTGGTGCACATAAGGGATCAAATGCCCTAGCCTTCGTTCTGCTGCTCCTAATGATAGTACTCTATAACCACCAAACATGAAATAAACACACAACACACAAGAGTTGGGTAAAGACCGCTAGTTCAACTTTATTTAACAGTATTTGTTCTTAGTTAAAGAACAAATAAACAAACAACCAAATCAGTAGGCGGCAATCAACCCTAACCATAAATACCCTTGTTAAGCTGGTCTAAACCCAGGCCGGAAAGGCAAAGCGGGGCAGAGCCTAGCTACTATGCCCATAATTTGATAGGGATGCTTGCATATTCTTAGCTGCTCGAGGTGGAGAAGCTTCACCAGGCCTGCACCTGATGACGCGGCATCCCACACAAATGGCCGTCATTCACTCTACCTGTCACCACCAGGGGCCAGACCAACCCCCCAACTTGAGACGGACAGCAGGATCTTCGTGAGGGGAGTGTGAAATAAATTAAAGGCCTGGACTTATGCACACTGGGTAGAATAACCTTGTGTCAGCCACGCTACTAAGTCACCCTAATGATGACAAATTGATTGCACAAAACTTCGGGCTCGGAGGGTGGGGGACTTCTCCAGTGGCAGCAGAACAGGAAGAAGAGGCCTAAGCCTACGTGACCTGCTCTCTTATACCTCAATTAAGCCACCCCCTTCAAAATGCAACAATGTTGCACTAGGCATCTCACTCCCACAGGGCCTTAACCCTTAATTCCATTCCGGTCTAAATTTCCCTGCATTTCCATAAGGGATCAAATGCCCTAGCCTTCATTCTGCTGCTCCTAATGATAGTACTCTATAACCACCAAACATGAAATAAACACACAATACACAAGAGTTGGGTAAAGACCGCTAGGTCAACTTTATTTAACAGTATTTGTTCTTAGTTAAAGAACAAATAAACAATCAACCAAATCAGTAGGCAGCAATCAACCCTAACCATAAGTACCCTTGTTAAGCTGGTCTAAACCCAGGCCGTAAAGGCAAAGCGGGGCGGAGCCTAGCTACCATGCCTATAATTTGACAGGGATGCTTGCATATTCTCGGCTGCTCGAGGTGGAGAAGCTTCACCAGGCCCGCACCTGATGACGCGGCATCCCACACAAATGGCCGTCATTCACTATACCTGTCACCACCAGGGGCCAGACCAACCGCCCAACTTGGGTATAATATTGTTGAGCACTCCGACCATATTGGCCCCCGAAAATCAAGACGGACAGCAGGATCTTCATGAGGTGAGTGTGAAATAAATTAAAGGCCTGGACTTATGCACACTGGGTAGAATAACCTTGTGTCAGCCACGCTACTAAGTCACCCTAATGATGACAAATTGATTGCACAAAACTTCGGGCTGGGAGGGTGGGGGACTTCTCCAGTGGCAGCAGAACAGGAAGAAGAGGCCTAAGCCTACGTGACCTGCTCTCTTATACCTCAATTAAGCCACCCCCTTCAAAATGCAACAATGTTGCACTAGGCATCTCACTCCCACAGGGCCTTAACCCTTAATTCCATTCCGGTCTAAATTTCCCTGCATTTCCATAAGGGATCAAATGCCCTAGCCTTCGTTCTGCTGCTCCTTATGATAGTACTCTATAACCACCAAACATGAAAAAAACACACAACACACAAGAGTTGGGTAAAGACCGCTAGGTCAACTTTATTTAACAGTATTTGTTCTTAGTTAAAGAACAAATAAACAATCAACCAAATCAGTAGGCGGCAATCAACCCTAACCATAAGTACCCTTGTTAAGCTGGTCTAAACCCAGGCCGTAAAGGCAAAGCGGGGCGGTAATCAACCCTAACCATAAGTACCCTTGTTAAGTTAGTCTGGACCCAGGCCAGAAAGGCAAAGCGGGGCAGAGCCTAGCTACCATGCCTATAATTTGACAGGGATGCTTGCATATTCTCGGCTGCTCGAGGTGGAGAAGCTTCACCAGGCCCGCACCTGATGACGCGGCTTCCCACACAAATGGCCGTCATTCACTATACCTGTTACCACCAGGGGCCAGACCAACCGCCCAACTTGGGTGTAATATTGTTGAGCACTCCGACCATATGGGCCCCCAAAAATCGAGACGGACAGCAGGATCTTCGTGAGGGGAGTGTGAAATAAATTAAAGGCCTGGACTTATGCACACTGGGTAGAATAAATAAACAAACAACCAAATCAGTAGGCGGTAATCAACCCTAACCATAAGTACCCTTGTTAAGTTGGTCTGGAAAGGCAAAGCGGGGCAGAGCCTAGCTACCACGCCCATAATTTGACAGGAATGCTTGCATATTCTCCGCCGCTCAAGGTGGAGAAGCTTCACCAGGCCCGCACCTGATGACGTCACTTCCCACACATATGGCCGTCATTCACTCTACCTGTCACCACCAGGGGCCAGACCAACAGCCCAAGACACCCCAGGCCCCCATATAAGATGGGGTGGGTTTCTTGCCGCCACCAAACATTCTCGTAAGGAACCAATTATCATAAGTATAAGAACCCAAGAAATTCCTATTTTATTTATTTTTTTAATAATGACAGCAGGGCCTTTCTGATATTATCCAGAAAAAGGTCTAAAGCCTGGTCCTCTAAATGGACCCCATCTTTGTGATAAAAGCTCTTGTTGCCGGCTGTGATATTGCCATGACTAATGAAAAATCCATCAAGCTCCCTAACGACTTTAGCCAACTCATGGTTAATCTTTTTACGCACAAAGAAAGCAGCCTTATGCGAGACCATGTGCCTCCAATGCAAGCGTTGGATTACATTAGACCAACCCAGTCTAGCGCCTGAAAGCAACACCTTCATCCACCTCACATCCGAACACATCATTGTTATCAGGTCCCAGCTGCACTCCTCCTGTGCTAGCTTTCGCTCTAAGCTGTGCCCAGTGGACATAAGAATGCCCCACTATACATATCTTCAATGGGCCCTGCTCTAATCCTGAAACAGATAAAATGTGTGGGATTAGTTCCAAGACTGGGAATAATGGTAAACAATAACAATCAAAACAAACGCCAACTGCGTATGCCTTCTGCCTACATTTGCTCCACCAGTCTCACTGCTCAGACACCGGCCTCACATAAAGCCTGTACCTGGCCGACTGCCATCGCCCTAGCGCTTTTATCCGCTCATCAGACCAGCCCAACTCCGCTGCAGATGTAGCCACCCCTATCCTAAAAGAATGAGGGGCTAAATTCATTCCACTCAAACCTGAAGCATACACAGCCCAACCAAACACTCTCCTAAATTGGAACTGCATCAGCGGACTACCATTCGCATGACACAGAAAATGCGTCCCCACACTCTGCCTTGCTAACAGATATTCTCTCAGCCGCTCCACCGGACAAATCTCCCTATCACTTGCCGCCGACATGTGTCGTCAGCAGCCCCCCCTGTCTTACTCACTTTGCTTCGCGCCACCAGTTCATCATGGTGTAATGCTCTATGGAAAGCGAGTGTAAAAGCTGCACAAAACAATTTTACCTCGCCAGTGGAAGCACATGCCTGCGGCAATACCGCCAGCAACGATGTTAGTCATGACACTGTTATTGGCTCCCGCTTATCAGGCGCCTGTATCTCAGTACGCGCTTATCCTCTCACTATCCTCTTGACCAGGAAACTACTTCCAAAATCTGGTAACCTGTAAAACTTGTTAAAGAAAGCCAAGACCACTAACCGACCCTGAATTGCCCCTTTTTTAACCCCACGAGCCCTCAGCTCGGCCAACCAATTCATCAACATTACCTGATGCCTTGCTCCTTCTGACACCCCTGAAGACTCGCAGAATTCCACCCTGTGAAGGGGCATAGTGTGCAAAAAGAACGTGCACCCTGAGGAGTTACAGTAAAAATGAACATGCATGGAAGTTATTCCAGCTTCTGTTCTATCTCATGGAGTGCTGTTCTCTCTCTTTCAAATTTTAGCTAAATTCATTCCACTCAAACCTGAAGCATACACAGCCCAACCAAACACTCTCCTAAATTGGAACTGCGTCAGCGGACTACCATTCGCATGACACAGAAAATGCGTCCCCTCACTCTGCCTTGCTAACAGATATTCCCTCAGCCTCTCCACCAGATAAATCTCCCTATCACTTGCCGCCAACAATGTCAGTCATGCCCCTCTAGCATCCTGGTCCGTCTTAGAATGTGGGATATACAGTAAAACTATGTTGTCCAATAACCTGACATGTGTCATCAGCACCCTCCTGTCTTACTCACTTTGCTTCGCGCCACCAGTTCATCATGGTGTAATGCTCTATGGAAAGCGAGTGTAAAAGCTGCCCAAAACAATTTTACCTTGCCAGCGTAAGCACATACCTACGGCAATACCGCCAGCAATGATTTTAGTCATGACACTGTTATTGGCTCCCGCTTATCAGGCGCCCGTATCTCAGTACACGCCCATCCTCTCACTATCCTCTTGACCAGGAAACTACTTCCAAAATCTGGTAACCTGTACAACTTGTTAAAGAAAGCCAAGACCGCTAACCGACCCTGAATTGCCCCTTTTTTAACCCCACGAGCCCTCAGCTTGGCCAACCAATTCATCAACATTACCTGATGCCTTGCTCCTTCTGACACCCCTGAAGACTCGCAGAATTCCACCCAATGCTGCACATAGGCCCGCCACGTGGATGGAGCCAAGGATGCCCGAACTAAGGGCAACAGCGTTTCCCAGGGACCGCCACCTGCCAAAGATAAGATGAGCATGGAACACCGTCAGAATCTGCGTGTGGTGCCAACTGCCTAAACATGTCCCACCTAAATCTTGACAGGGCATCCGCTATTGTATTACTAACCCCCAGTATATGACGTGAACGAAACTCAACATTGTACTGCAGGCAACACAGCACCAGACGCCTCAGCAATATGACCATGGCCGGTGACACAGCTGACAGCCTATTGATTGAATGGACTACACTGATGTTATCCGTCCAGAATACAACAGATTTATTTGCAAACCTGGGAGCCCATAACTCCATTGCAAGCACTATTGGGAATAATTCCAACAGGCATAGGTTTCCGGGTCAATCCCTCCGAAACCCAGTTCGAGGGCCATGCACCTGACCTCCATGAGCCATTGAAATAGGCACCATAGCCACTGGCTCCCGCCGCATCAGTGAAAAGATGAAGGGCTTAATTAGAAGCTGGCTTCTCTCTCCACATGCACACCCCGTTAAAGTCCTGAAGAAAAATTTCCCATACTCTAAGATCCTCCATGTCCTCAGAAATATGACATTTCTGGCCCCCTGCGGGCCCCCCTTTTAACGGTGCTTCCAAGCGCCTATTAAAAATCCGGCCTATGGGTATCAGGTGGCCAGCGAAATTAAGCAAGCCTAGCAACTACTGTAGCTCCCGAACGGACATACA
The DNA here is from genome assembly GCF_027579735.1 of Bombina bombina. Lineage (NCBI taxonomy): Eukaryota > Metazoa > Chordata > Amphibia > Anura > Bombinatoridae > Bombina > Bombina bombina. The sequence continues at coordinate 1,289,136,683 of NC_069500.1, read as the reverse complement.
GTCCTTGCTAAGTGCCTCTTGCACCATACCAAGCAGCTTATCTAGCTTGTCTTGAGGCAAGCGACACTGCAAGGTGACAGAATCAATCTCAATTCCCAGAAACGTTAAACAAGTACAAGGGCCCTGGGTTTTATCGTGCGCCAAAGGAATGCCAAATTCCACCATCAGGGCCTCCACCGTGCACATAATTTCCTGGCAATGAGGCGAGCTCGGGCCCCCCACAAACAGGAAATCGTCCAAGTAGTGGGCCACCATCCCACAACCCACGACACACTTGATTGCCCAATGCAGGAACGTGCTGAATGCTTCAAAGTAAGCACAAGAAATGGAGCAGCCCATAGGGAGGCATCTGTCCACATAGTACCCACCTCTGAAAAAACACACCATCAGTCTAAAAGACGAGGGATGAATCGGTAGTAAAAGGAACACTGATTCAATGTCCATTTTAGCCATTAGTGCCCCTTGCCCAAACTTCCTGACCAGTTCAACAGCGTCGTCAAAAGACTGGTGACACACTGAGCTCATGGCGTCCGGGATAGCGTCATTTACTGATGCTCCTTTTGGGTAAGAAAGGTGCTGGATCAGCCGAAACTTCCCCAGCTCCTTCTTGGGGACCACTCCAAGTGGAGAAACCACCAAGTCCCAAAAAGGTGGCTCCAGATAAGGGCCTGCAATCTGCCCCAGCAACACTTCTTTGTCAAGCTTTGCTTGAACCACCTGTGGCAGTTCATAAGCCGATTTCAAATTCCTACGCCTATGAAGCCAACATGACAACTCCATCCACCAGGATGACGAAATTCTCCATCAAGACGGCCCGCAGCAAACCCGCTGCAGCCCTGTCCGGGTATCTATTGATCCATGGCTCGATGGCAACCCACCTCAGAGGTGTTGTCGGCCATTCCTGCAGTAGTCCTGGATACGCTCCACTCCCCTGCGTTATCTCTCTTCTTCTCACAATCCGAGCCCGGCTGGGGGGTACCGCAGTACTGACAAACGTGCTGAAAGGAGCACGCCACACCCCTATCGCATTGTTTATCTTGATACTTACAACACTCACGGCCTCTCCTTCTGAGCCGCGGCCCTGACCATAGTGGACCCACCGCCAACCGGAGACGGGGGACGTTCCAGACCCAGCTGTGCCCATAGGTGCACCTCCAGAGTCCCAAAATTGAGCAAAGGGTTCCCTTCCATCTTTCTCCGGAAGCGCATATCGTAATCCCTCCAAGCTCCATCATGATATTTCCTATGGATTCTTTCCATAGTGTCCAAATATTTCATGACAGCTATCGCCTGGTCAAAGCTCTATGTAGCATGTAGCCAGCACGTAAAAACACAGCCTCCACTTATCAAATGTGTCTGGTCTCTTTACCTTCTTTGGCCCGGTGCCCTCATCCGCCATTTCCTTCACCTGGTACGCCTCCACCGAGAGGTTGAACACGTTGACGTATCTTCCCTCCTGAAACTTCCTAATAATCTTTGTCTTCAGGTGCTTGTGCAGTGAATGCACCTCCCATGGGTAAGTGGCCCCTTGCATGGCCACCCTGTGCGCCACGGAACCTGCAACAGCAATAGGACACCCTGGCCCCCCAGCCATATCTTCCACAGCCAGCAACCCGGGTCCCACTCGACTCACCTGGTTCTGTGTCTGTATTGCCTGAATATCTCTACGCAGTTTTTTAATAACATGAAACATATGTCTGTGTCCCTTGTTCAACCCTGCTACTTCCTCACAGTCAGAGCTAGAGTCACTATTGGACGAATTAACGTGTGTGCGAGTGCGATGCACAGGTACCAACTCACCGGCTGCTGAAGTTGACGGAATTGCCACCAACGACTCCTCTGCCAGCTGCTGCCACAACTGGCTCCCAGCCTCCTGGCCTTGCACACCTCCACTAGCAGCTTCTGCAGCCATTCTGATCCATTCTTCCTGTAAAGAAGGAGACAAGAAGGGAGCACCTTGGGTAATGGAAGATTACCCCTGACCCCCCGATCAGATACACACGGATTCACACACCTGTACATACCCATGGATCCTCCAATGCCCCCAACGGATGTCCCCAAACCCAGGGGGTTGTTAAAATTCCCCTGTCCTAAGGTTCCGGCCGAACTTCCTAACCCCAAAGCACTAACCCACTGTGAAGAACCCTCTCCTGTGTCAACAGGCTGACTTTCCAATTGTGGGCCTACTCTTGCTGATATCACACACACCTCTAGCTGCACTCCGCAATTGAGACCTATCACACACAACTGACCCTCTATCAGCCCTCAGGTAGACTTTGACCAGATAGGGCTCCGCTAGCTTGCACCCCGGCCACACTCCTATCAGACACGCTGATATCACACACACCGCTAGCTGTGCTCCTCAATTGAGGCCTATCATGCACAACTGACCCTCTATTTGCCCTCAGGTAGACTTGACCTGACAGGGCTCCGCTAGCTTGCACCGAGTCCACAGATTGCCCCTCACTAACAAGCCTTTCAGCCAGCACGCTGCTGCTCCCAGCCGCGAGGCCCCTTATACCATTGGCCCCCCGCTTGCACTCCTCAGATCTGCCATGCTGCGCTTCAGAGGCCCTCTTCCCCACCCGAGGCGCTCCCTTCTTACCCTGTTGGGAAGATCCTCCCAGCCTCTGATTCCGCTTCCAAATGCACAGTGCCTGAAGTGATGTCACAAACCGGCACGCCGGAAGTGGCGTCACTAACCGGCATGCCGGAAGCAACGTCACCAGCCGGCAAAGTAAGCGACGCCCTCGTACCGCCCAGAGGATCCATGCCACCTGAGGCCACACCCACCGACGGAGGGATTGCAGCTCCCGATAACGCCGCAGCCAGGGACTGAACCAGGGCCAAAACCATTGCCATTGCCTCCAGGGGCTCCAGCGGCCGCCGGAGGGGGTGCAGCAACCTCCACACCCTGAGTATCCTGAGGGGAAAAAAACAGGAACCTGGCCCCCACAACCCAAGTCCCCACCCTGGGAAGCTAAATGCCGAGCCCCTACTTGGGATCCCCCTCTAGCAAGGGAAGGCCTGATTGACCGTGGCCTAGTTTGGGAGGTGGAATGGTAGGCCCCAGGGGTTTGGGGATATACTCATCTCCACTTGTTTCCCTTGCAGGCGTCGACGGTCGACCGGCCTCCTCATCCTCATCACCAAACTGCTTTGGGGGAAACGAAACCCTACGAGCATGATCCATCGCAGCAACTTCTCTGGACTTCTCCAGTGGCAGCAGAACAGGAAGAAGACGCCCAAGCCTACGTGACCTGCTCTCTTATACCTCAGGTAAGCCACCCCCTTCAAAATGCAACAATGTTGCACCAAGAATCTCACTCCCACAGGGCCTTAACCCTTAATTCCATTCCGGTCTAAATTTCCCTGCATTTCCATTTCTTTTTAACCCTTACACTTTACACAAGGTCTTCTCTCATGCTAACCGGACGAGCACAAATTTTGTTTTGTAATAGCTTGGTACCAATATTGCTTATCACAACCCGTGCAAACTTTAATGTGCTACTTATAATCTAGTCCTAAATCAGGAAACCACTAAGTTATGAGGTTCTAAAGACAGTCCAAAGTTGCAGAACAACATTGTACAATCCGCTTTTACAAAAACCCACTGTACAAAATGAGGTTTCCCTTTGCTGCATTTGCATTACTGTAAGAAGATCACGATTTTAAACAAACAAGACTGAAAGGCCAACACTTATCTCCTAATAATGACAACTCGATTGCCATTCCTTAAAGGGACAGTCTACACCAGAATGTTTAATGTGTTAAAAGATAGATAATCCCTTTATTACACATTTCCCAGTTTTGCATAACCAACACAGTTATAATAATATACTTTTAACCTCTGTGATTATCTTGTATCTAAGCCTCTGCAAACTGTGCCTGCTCCCAGATAACTTCTCGTGCATGAGCACAGTGTTATCTATATGAAATACGTGAACTAACACCCTCTAGTGGTGAAAAACTGTTAAAATGCAATCTGAAAGAGGTGGGCTTCAAGGTCTAAGAAATTAGCATATGAACCTCCTAGGTTAAGCTTTCAACTAAGAATACCAAGAGAACAAAGCAAAATTGGTGATAAAAGTAAATTGGAAAATTGTTTAAAATTACATGCTCTATCTGAATCATGAAAGTTTATTTTGGCCTAGACTGTCCCTTTAAGGCAAGGATATTGTACTTTACTTTTCAAAAAATGCAAGTATGAGATAAAAGCACAATTGTTAAAGGTGATTTCTCAAAGTTATAGTGTTAAATATAGGTTTCATGAATCTACACCATATATTGATATATACTTCTAAAATGGCATATGTGGCTGTTTCAGAATGTAGTGGATCAGATCCAAACTTTTTTCCAGCACGAAAAGGGTGTTATCACTTGTGTTGTGATTACTTAAAATTGAGAATTTGCAATCCAAAACACGCAGATAATCCAGATTGGAGAGATAGGAAATGTTCAATTTATGTGTTTAAAGGAACACTGAAACCATTTTTTTTTCTTTTGTGATTTAGATAGAGCATAAAATTTTAAGCAACTTTCTCATTTACTCCTATTATCAAATTTTCTTCATTCTCTTGGTATCTTTATTTGAAATGCAAGAATGTAAGTTTAGATGCTGATCCATTTTTGGTGAACAACCTGGCATTCTTGCTGATTGGTGGATAAATTCATCCACCAATAAAAAAAAGTGCTGTCCAGAGTCCTAAACCAAAAAAAAGCTTAGATGCCTTCCTTTTCAAATAAAGATAGCAAGAGAACGAAGAAAATTGATAATAGGAGTAAATTAGAAAGTTGCTTAAAATTGCATGCTCTATCTGAATAACAAAAGAAAAAAAAATGGGTTCAGTGTCCCTTTAACAACAAATGGTAGGTATAGGCAAGCAGTGGTACAGTGAGAAAATGCTGTAATGCATTATAGCATTTTCATACTACGGTATATATATATTTATTTATATATATACGGTATGTATATATATATATATATATATATATATATATATATATATATATGTGTGTGGGGGGGGGGGGGGGGGGGAATTTATTGTGTGAGCAAGGAAGAAAAAAAATTAATTGCAGAAGTGTTAGATAAATCTGCAAACTTTTTTTCATCTTGAAAAAGGAGGAGCCCATTGTTTACCCAGAGGAAGTTTTAGTTTTAAAATATATTTTGTTCCAAGTCACAAACCTTGTTGGTCTCACTCAGTCCTATGCTACTGAACATGAAAGCTGATTGCTTTCAGGATGCTGCATTTGATTGGTTAATAACTGATAATGAGGCATACAAGATGAGATTGCAAAACATCAAATATGCCAGACTGATATAGCTTAGTAATACTGTATTAATAGGATGTCTGCTGTAACTAAATATCCTTCTTGCTGGCCTGGGTTGGAAAAGGTTAAGCCCAGTAACATTTTCCTGCATAAATTTTCTGCAGTTAGACAGGGAGAAAAATCTACACAGTTGGTCCCCATGGCAACCAGCAAAAGCCTTGTGTGTTTCTAGGGGGAATCAACTTTCAAGTTAGTTAAGCTTTTCAGAATTTCAGATACAATGAGGATCCTGCACTACAGCTGAATACAGAGAGACCTACTGTAGTCAATATTTTAATGCTTGGAATCTTATCAAATTTGTATAGTTTTAGAATTAAACTAGAGTTTGGTAACTAGTCAGAAATAGCAGGTCAGTGAATAAATGTAATGTGATTGGAACTGGGAAATTAGGTTTACATGAGCAAGTCCTGACTCTTAAATATGGAAACTGATCATATTTAAATGATATGTTATTGTGAGCACAGGGGAGACAGTTATTTCTCAGCTACTTTTATTATCTCCTCACACAGAGGTATCCAAAAAAAATGTCTTTCTACAGAAGCCAAATATAAATGTTGTACAATCCAGATATAGTGGGTCCACAGTCATCATAAAGCTTGGTCTCCAGGGTCTTGGAATATAGAGAATAACAGGATATCTGGCTTAGCATTATGATTTACTGCCAACCTGCTGCAGTGTTTCAGGTTGATCTTTACTCAAGCAAAAATCTAGGGGGACATTACTCTAGAACAGGAAGCCAAGTTGCCCACTACTTTTGTTTTTAAAAAGACTGATTACAACATAGTACATCACAGCTAGTTTATATATTATTTAGCCTACTCAATACCCTGTTTGCAATCTCATTGTCAGCTATGTTGCATGTGAGTGAGAGTGAAAGACAAAAAGGGCAGGTGCATCCTGAAGCATGAGACAGGGACAATGAACACAAAGAGAGAGTCAGTATTTTAACTGAATGTTACAGATAGTATGAGTTCTTATAAGGTAAATGTCAAGCTTTGGCCATCTTCAGCACTTTCAAGGTTATGTTAATCATACATTTATTATTTTATTCACCAGATGAAACCTATTGCCCCTGCACTCCCTCTATGCCATCTAGATGCCCAGACCAGGGTTGAGGGGGGAGCTAATGAATGCAACCATGGACTGAAGCAGCTGATGGTTTTGCAGCCTTGCAATGCCACTAGTAAAAAAAAAAAATAATAAAATGACCTTTCACCATTTTCTGAATTGAAAATTGTTGTAGTAAAATTGTCTTTATTTAAACAGGTTAGGTTTTAATTGTAAATTGTCAACTGAAATAATTTTAGTTGTATACTAAAGCTAATGCTAAAGCTGTTAAGCTTAAAGGGATAGTCTAGTCAAAATTTAACTTTCATGATTCAGTTAGATCAGGCAATTTGAAGCAACTTTCTAATTTACTCCTATTATCAATTTTTCTTCGTTCTCTTGGTATCTTTATTTGAATTTAAGCATAAGAGCCGGCCCATTTTTGGTTCAGCACATGGGTAGCACTTGCTGATTGGTGGCTACATTTAGACGCCAATCAGAAAGATTTACCCAGGTGCTGAACCAAAAATGGGCCGGCTCCTATGCTTACATTCTTGCTTTTTCAAATAAAGATAGCAAGAGAACGAAGACAATTTTATAGTAGGAGTAAATTAGAAAGCTACTTAAAATTGCATGCTTTATCTCAATCATAAAAGTTTAATTTTGACTAGACTATTCCTTTAAGATGTTTGTACACTATACTGGCCCTTTAGTAGAACTTAGAGAACTCACCAATAATTGTGTTCTAAAAGTGAGAGAGCTTATCACTAAAAACTATTCAAGAAAGACACAAACAAAATACAAAGTGATAAAGCCTTTAATCACTATATCAATTGAACACGATTGCATAATAATCATGATGAAATACATTGTGATGTTGACTGAGAGTAGGTTTCATAACAGGTAGATGAGGCAAGTATGTTTGTACATAAAGCTTTATTAAAAATGACAGATATTTTATGTAGCACATCAACATACTGAAAAACTGAAATTAAAACCACAAAAACAAATAACTTACGGCTAGATTTGGAGTTTTGTCGGTAACGACCCGAAAAGCTAACGCCGGCTTTTTTCTGGCCGCACCATAAAAATAACTCTGGCATTGAGAGTCCACATAAAGGCTGCGTTAGGCTCCAAAAAAGGAGCGTAGAGCATATTTAACGCAGCTTCAACTCTCGATACCAGAGTTGCTTATGCAAGCGGCCAGCCTCAAAAACGTGCTCGTGCACGATTCCCCCATAGGAAACAATGGGGCTGTTTGAGCTGAAAAAAAACCTAACACCTGCAAAAAAGCCGCGTTCAGCTCCTAATGCAGCCCCATTGTTTGCTATGCGGAAACACTTCCTACGTCTGCACCTAACACTCTAACACCCCTAACCTTACACTTATTAACCCCTAATATGCCGCCCCCGCTATCGCTGACCCCTGCATATTATTATTAACCCCTAATCTGCCGCTCCGTAAACCGCCGCTACTTACATTATCCCTATGTACCCCTAATCTGCTGCCCTAACATCGCCGACCCCTATATTATATTTATTAACCCCTAATCTGCCCCCCACAACGTCGCCTCCACCTGCCTACACTTATTAACCCCTAATCTGCCGAGCGGACCTGAGCGCAACTATAATAAAGTTATTAACCCCTAATCCGCCTCACTAACCCTATAATAAATAGTATTAACCCCTAATCTGCCCTCCCTAACATCGCTGACACCTAACTTCAATTATTAACCCCTAATCTGCCGACTGGAGCTCACCGCTATTCTAATAAATGTATTAACCCCTAAAGCTAAGTCTAACCCTAACACTAACACCCCCCTAAGTTAAATATAATTTACATCTAACGAAATTAATTATCTCTTATTAAATAAATTATTCCTATTTAAAGCTAAATACTTACCTGTAAAATAAATCCTAATATAGCTACAATATAAATTATAATTACATTGTAGCTATTTTAGGATTAATATTTATTTTACAGGCAACTTAGTAATTATTTTAACCACGTACAATAGCTATTAAATAGTTAAGAACTATTTAATAGTTACCTAGTTAAAATAATTACAAAATTACCTGTAAAATAAATCCTAACCTAAGTTAGAATTAAACCTAACACTATACTATCATTAAATTAATTAAATAAAATACCTACAATTACCTACAATTAAACCTAACACTACACTATCAATAAATAAATTAAATACAATTCCTACAAATAAATACAATGAAATAAACTAACTAAAGTACAAAAAATAAAAAAGAACTAAGTTACAAAAAATAAAAAAATATTTACAAACATAAGAAAAATATTACAACAATTTTAAACTAATTACACCTACTCTAAGCCCCCTAATAAAATAACAAAGACCCCCAAAATAAAAAATGCCCTACCCTATTCTAAATTACTAAAGTTCAAAGTTCTTTTACCTTACCAGCCCTGAACAGGGCCCTTTGCGGGGCATGCCCCAAGAAGTTCAGCTCTTTTGCCTGTAAAAAAAAACATACAATACCCCCCCCCAACATTACAACCCACCACCCACATACCCCTAATCTAACCCAAACCCCCCTTAAATAAACCTAACACTAAGCCCCTGAAGATCATCCTACCTTGTCTTCACCTCACCAGGTATCACCGATCCGTCCTGGCTCCAAAATCTTAATCCAACCCAAGCGGGGGCTGGCGATCCATCATCCAGTGGCTGAAGAGGTCCAGAAGAGGCTCCAAAGTCTTCATCCTATCCGGGAAGAAGAGGCGATCTGGACCGGCAACCATCTTGATCCAAGCGGCATCTTCTATCTTCATCCGATGATGACCGGCTCCATCCTGAAGACCTCCACCGCGGACCCATCTTCTTCCGGCGACGTCCAACTGAAGAATGATGGTTCCTTTAAGGGACGTCATCCAAGATGGCGTCCCTCGAATTCCGATTGGGTGATAGGATTCTATCAGCCAATCGGAATTAAGGTAGGAATATTCTGATTGGCTGATGGAATCAGCCAATCAGAATCAAGTTCAATCCGATTGGCTGATCCAATCAGCCAATCAGATTGAGCTCGCATTCTATTGGCTGTTCCGATCAGCCAATAGAATGCGAGCTCAATCTGATTGGCTGATTGATTGTAGGTAATTATAGGTATTTTATTTAATTAATTTAATGATAGTATAGTGTTAGGTTTAATTGTAACTTAGGTTAGGATTTATTTTACAGGTAATTTTGTAATTATTTTAACTAGGTAGCTATTAAATAGTTCTTAACTATTTAATAGCTATTGTACCTGGTTAAAATAATTACAAAGTTGCCTGTAAAATAAATATTAATCCTAAAATAGCTACAATGTAATTATAATTTATATTGTAGCTATATTAGGATTTATTTTACAGGTAAGTATTTAGCTTTAAATAGGAATAATTTATTTAATAAGAGTTAATTTATTTCGTTAGATTAAAATTATATTTAATTTAGGGGGGTGTTAGGGTTAGACTTAGCTTTAGGGGTTAATACATTTATTAGAATAGCGGTGAGCTCCGGTCAGCAGATTAGGGGTTAATAATTGAAGTTAGGTGTCGGCGATGTTAGGGAGGGCAGATTAGGGGTTAATACTATTTATTATAGGGTTAGTGAGGCGGATTAGGGGTTAATAACTTTATTATAGTAGCGGTGCGGTCCGCTCTGCAGATTAGGGGTTAATAAGTGTAGGCAGGTGGAGGCGACGTTGAGGGGGGCAGATTAGGGGTTAATAAATATCATATAGGGGTCGGCGGTGTTAGGGGCAGCAGATTAGGGGTACATAGCTATAATGTAGGTGGCGGCGCTTTGCGGTCAGCAGATTAGGGGTTAATTATTGTAGGTAGCTGGCGGCGACGTTGTGGGGGGCAGATTAGGGGTTAATAAATATAATACAGGGGTCGGCGGTGTTAGGGGCAGCAGATTACGGGTACATAAGTATAACGTAGGTGGCGGTCGGCAGATTAGGGGTTAAAAAAATTTAATCGAGTGGCGGCGATGTGGGGGGGCCTCGGTTTAGGGGTACATAGGTAGTTTATGGGTGTTAGTGTACTTTAGAGTACAGTAGTTAAGAGCTTTATGAACCGGCGTTAGCCCAAAAAGCTCTTAAAGGGACAGTTTACTCAAAAATTTTCTCCCCTTTAATTTGTTCCCAATGATCCACTTTACCTGCTGGAGTGTATTAAATTGTTTACAAGTAGCTCCTTTACCCTTACATTGGCATTTGAAATAGTTGATTTAGCATGTGGTATCCCCACCTATTCTGAAAGTTTGTGGCCGCAGGTCCCAGCTATAGATAAGCTTTGTAAACACAGCCAGCAGAAGAAATTATACTCCCAGTGGGATATAGCAGAGATAAGGTAATACAATGTTGATTTTACATTGTTCTCTCTCAAAGTACTGGTGATTGTTTTATGTACAGATATAAGATAAAGAAGCAGGTATATGTGCACAATGTGATACAGTAATGATATCTGATTATACCTACAAGCTCAACCCATTTTATTAGGTGGTGGCTTCAAAACACAAAATCAGAGCTTTAACATACACAAAAAAAACATAAAAAGCTATTTTTCATAAAAAAATTTCTCTGCAGTTGGTAAAAAAAAGCAATTGTAAACACATTAAGTGAAAAACTATTTTTCAGTATACTGTCCCTTTAACTACTGACTTTTTTCTGCGGCTGGAGTTTTGTCGTTAGATTTCTAACGCTCACTTCAGACACGACTCTAAATACCGGAGTTAGAAAGATCCCATTGAAAAGATAGGATACGCAATTGACGTAAGGGGATCTGCGGTATGGAAATGTCGCGGCTGAAAAGTGAGCGTTAGACCCTTTTTTGAGTGACTCCAAATACCGGAGTTAGCCTAAAACCAGCATTAGGAGCCTCTAATGCTGGTTTTCACGGCTAACGCCAAACTCCAAATCTAGCCGTTAGCTTAGAACCAAAAGACCCACCCAGATACTCATTTACACTTCTGTTGTGTGGACTTCTATTTCAATATGTTCAAAATCACACAATTTTAATAATGTATTTATTTATATTTTCAAATTTCAAAGGAAAAGCAATCAATAAGAAGAACCTCTGACTGAAGAATAAAAAAGTTTTAATTAGGAACTTGTCTAATATATTTGAATTCAAGTTTTTTTGCTTAACCAATAATAATATTTTATGATGTGTGGGATTACTCATTCCACATAATTCATTTATTTCTGTAAATAACTCCAATTACTTCACTGCAATCAGAAAACATTTAGATGATTGTATTTAATTTGAGTACAGATTTTACAGTTTAAACGTGATTTGAACTTTGTTTTTTAAAGGGCCATTACAGTAAAGAAATGACTTTCTCTAATCCGTTAGAGCATGTCATTGTAAGTCTATTGAACCCAGACTACTGTGTGTTTAACTCTTGTAAAGGGTTTAAGCACACAGTAGAAATATCGCCCAGAGCTCATGGAGTACTGCTGATCAGCCGTGCTAATTCCACATTTGAGACATCTGGTCCAATCAGCAGCATTTGCGGGGGGTTAAAACACACAGTGGTCTAGGGTCGATAGTATTAAAATCACATGCTCTTATGGATTAGATCATGTAATTTTTTTACTATATATACTTAACATTTATTAAAACCTCTGTCCAAATATTTCTCATATAAACAAGCCATAGATATTGTCCTTATGTACCACGCAATTTTTAAGCAATGTACAATACCTTAAAAAAGATCAATTTTATTAGTCTAAAAACTTTAATTAAATACATTGCATGCCAACATTTCAAATGGAGGGAATTTACCAACACAGAGATCGCTTGATTGAAAAGAATCAGCATCTCCATCTTATGGATGCTAATATAAAAGGTTTAGTTAGTAAAACTGTGCATATACTTTCATTATTTGTTTTGTCCTGTTTTCATGCAAATAACAATTGTGGCTTTTCCAATTCTCAGAAGTGAAAAAGCACATTGCCGATTCCGAAGCCTTAATGTACTACACTGTCACATCTTTTCCTTTTTGGCTTTAACAAAAAAGAACTTCAAAACAATGTACTTTATACTAACATTGACTGTTGTTTTCCTTGTTGTCTGCAGATTCAAGCTTCTCCAAATAAGGCCACTGGCCCTTGGAGTTTGGCTATTCAAATACAATTGCAGCAAACAAAATGTTTTTTTGTTTTTTTTTTAAATGAAAATGTTTAGGCTCGGCTGATATGTAGAACAGAAGTGTCTTGTAATAACAAACGGCTAGATTACAAGTATTGCAGTACGGCTTTTAACGCTGAAAAATGGCAATTCCAGCGTAATGGCCAGGAACGTCGTGTAGGTATAGCTATACCGCAAGAATTTTAGCCTGTAATGCAACGTCCATTCCGTACTCAAAAAATGATGTTTTTGCGTGAGATTTCCAAAGCGACGGTATTACAGGTTTGCGTTGAGGCTAAAAAGCTTGCGTTATAGCCTATACCAACACGATCCATACCGCCATCTGACACCAGTAGTTATAGATTTTGTGGAAAAAAAATATTTCACAAAACTCATAACTAAACTGTTACAAAGTACACTAACACCCATAAACTACCTATTAACCCCTAAACCGCCGCCCTCTTGCATCGCAAACACTAAAATAAAGCTATTAACCCCTAATCCGCCGCTCCCCGGCATCGCCGACACTATAATAAAGTTAGTAACCCCTAAACCTCCGGCCTCTCACATCACCGCCACTAAATAAACCTATTAACCCCTAAACTGTCAGCACCCCCACATCACCGCTACTAAATAAACCTATTAACCCTTAAACCGCCAGCCCCCCACATCACAAAACACTAAATTAAACTATTAACCCCTAAACCTAACACCCCCCCTAACTTAAAATTAAAATTACAATATAACTATCTGAAAATAAATAAAAACTTACCTGTGAAATAAAAATAAACCTAACATTAAACTATAAATTAAACTAACATTACTATTCTAATAAAATAAAAAAAATACTACCAATTAAAAAACCTAAATTACAAATAAAAAAAAACTAACACTACGAAAAAATTAAAAAAAATCGAAATTTACAAAAAATAATAAACACTAAATTACCAAAAATAAAAAACACTAAGCTTACACAAAATAATAAACAAAATTATCAAAAATAAAAACATATACACCTAATTTAATAGCCCTATAAAAATAAAAAAGCCCCCCCAAAATAATAACACCCCCTAGCCTACAATAAACTACCAATAGTCCTTAAAAGGGCCTTTTGTAGAGCATTGCCCTAAGTTAAACAGCTCTTTTACCTGTAAAAAAAATGCAAAGTCCCACCCAACGGTAAAACCCACTACCCAACCAACCCCCCAAAATAAAAAACCTAACTCTAAAACAAAACCTAAGCTATCCATTGCCCCTAAAGTGGCATTTGCATGGGCATTGCCCTTAAGAGGGCATTCAGCTCTTTTTCACTGCCCTTAAAAGGGCATTCAGCTCTTTTTCACTGCCCTTAAAAGGGCATTCAGTTCTTTTACAAAAGCCCAAAGCCCTAATCTAAAAAAGAAAAACACCCAAAAAAAATGAAAAATAAAAAACTGACACTAACCCCATAAAATTTACTCACGGCCCCTGAAGTCCAGACATCCATCTTCATCCAGGCGGCGATATCTTCATCCATCCCAGGGGCGTCTTCTATCTTCCAGTGTGCTTAAAGGGACAGTATACACCAACATTTTTCTTATTTAAAAAGATAGATAATCCTTTTATTACCCATTCTCCGTGTTTGCATAACCAACACAGTTATATTAATATACTTTTTACCTCTGTGATTACCTTGTATCTAAGCCTCCGCATACAGTCTCCTTATCTAAGTGCTTTTGACAGATATGCAGTGTAGTCAATCAGTGAAGACTCCTAAATAACTTCACAGGAGTGAGCACAATGCTATCTATATGACACACATGAACTAACACTGTCTAACTGTGAAAAACTTTCAAAATACTCTGAACTAAGAGGCGGTTTTCAATGGTTTAGAAATCAGTTTGAGCCTAGCTAGGGAACAAAGCAAATTTGGTGATAAAAGTAAATTGGAAAGTTGTTTAAAATTGCATGCCCATGTGAATAATTAAAGTTTAGTTTTGACTTTACTGTCCCTTTAACCTAAAATGGGCCGGCTCCTAAGCTTAACATTCCTGCTTTTCAAATAAAGATAGCAAGAGAATGAAGAAAAATTGATAATAGTAGTAAATTAGAAAGTTGCTTAAAATTGCATGCCCTATCTGAATCATTAAAGTTTAGTTTTGACTTTACTGTCCCTTTAACCTAAAATGGGCCAGCTCCTAAGCTTAGCATTCCTGCTTTTCAAATAAAGATAGCAAGAGAATGAAGAACAATTGATAATAGTAGTAAATTAGAAAGTTGCTTAAAATTGCTGCTCTATCTGAATCATTAAAGAAAAAATGTGGGTTTAGTGTCCCTTTAAGTATTCCAGTACATCAAAGGTTTCTTTTTTTTAATTGAAATGTTTAAATTTGTCAGTGCACGTGGACACTCGTTCACCTTTCTTCAAGCCTTTAAATTCTTACCAATATAATTAGGGCATTGGTTACTTAGGTAAATATCAAATCATTTATTAATTTAATTATTAATTAAAACAAAAATTCTCATCAGTAATCAAAATTAAAATTATGTTTCAATTTCTAGAGACACTTGGATTATAGGGACAAGTACAAATCTCATATCTAAAGTCTGAACATCTTTAGTTTTCAGATAGACACAATAGCCTCCACCCTCAGTCTCCCAACAAAGAAAATTAAAAAAAATCAAAATTAAAATTTTTACATTAAAAAAATCACTATTGTGATCAATTACAATTAAAGATTTTCATAAGTCTTTCTTGTTTTCCTTAAAATTTTTAGTCAACTGGGGCCAAAGCAGGAGTGTCCTGGTGGTGAGCTGTTTTTGCGACAGCACAAGTTGTTCAAATGGAGGAGTGAGACATTACTGGTGGCAAATGGTCTCATAAGCGGAAGAGATATATAAACTGTCAGATGTATAAACTGTCAGTGTCTCCTCATTGGTTATTTTGTAGTAAAACGTTTTCTTAAATCCAATTTTCAACCGTCTATCCCTCTTTGCAGGTACAGCATTTATGCTGTTCAATATATCAACAAATTGGGAGGTATGAAATCCCACCTTTCCCAATACTACCAAATATAGCATCCATGCATTTTTGTAAAGAACTCGTTCAGAACATATTTTTCCTGACAGATTAAAAAGATTGGAAACTAAACAATTGCTTATTTAGGGCTCGATTACAAGTGGTGCGCTAACTTTTGCACATGATTAATATCAGAATATCGCAGGCATGTTAATTTGCACTTATATTACAAGTTGAAAGAAAACGCGTTTGCTTGAGCACAATCAACTTGTCGCATCAGGTTAGCGTGACTGAAGAACTTGTGAAAAAGGTTAGGGCTAAAAAATATGTTGCAACAAACACAACATAAATACATTAAAATATACAGTTACACTCATATAAACACTATCTGATAAAAACTATTCAGATAAATATTAATAAAAAGTTATAAGGGTTCAAACATATATGGTATATGGCAATGTATTTGACTGCAAAGGGCTACTATGTATGTATATATATATATATATATATATATATATATATATATATATATATATATATATATATATATATATATATATATACAGTGGGGCAAAAAAAGTATTTAGTCAGCCACCAATTGTGCAAGTTCTCCCACTTAAGAAGATTAGAGAGGCCTGTAATTTTCATCATAGGTATACCTCAACTATGAGAGACAACATGTGAAAACAAATCCAGACAATCACATTGTCTGATTTGGAAAGAATTTATTTGCAAATGATGGTGGAAAATAAGTATTTGGTCAATATCAAAAGTTCATCTCAATACTTTGTTATATATCCTTTGTTGGCAATGACAGAGGTCAAAGTTTTCTATAAGTCTTCACAAGGTTGTCACACACTGTTGCTGGTATGTTGGCCCATTCCTGCATGCAGATCTCCTCTAGAGCAGTGATGTTTTGGGGCTGTCGCTGGGCAACACGGACTTTCAACTCCCTCCAAAGGTTTTCTATGGGGTTGAGATCTGGAGACTGGCTAGGCCACTCCAGGACCTTGAAATGCTTCTTACGAAGCCACTCCTTCATTGACCGGGCAGTGTGTTTGGGATCATTGTCATGCTGAAAGACCCAGCCATGTTTCATCTTCAATGCCCTTTGCTGATGGAAGGAGGTTTGCACTCAAAAAACTCACGATACATGGCCCCATTCATTCTTTCATGTACACGGATCAGTCATCCTGTTCCCTTTGCAGAGAAACAGCCCCAAAGCATGATGTTGCCACCACCATGCTTCACAGTAGGCATGGTGTACTTTGGTTGCAACTCAGCATTCTCTCTCCTCCAAACACGACAAGTTGTGTTTCTACCAAACAGTTCTACTTTGGTTTCATCTGACCATATGACATTCTCCCAATCCGCTTCTGGATCATCCAAATGCTCTCTAGCATACTTCAGATGGGCCCGGACATGTACTGGCTTAAGCAGGGGGACACGTCTGGCACTGCAGTATCTGAGTCCCTGGCGGCGTAGTGTGTTACTGATGGTAGCCTTTGTTACATTGGTCCCAGCTCTCTGCAGGTCATTCACTAGGTCCCCCCGTGTGGTTCTGGGATGTTTGCTCACCGTTTTTGTGACCATTTTGACCCCACAGGGTGAGATCTTGTGAGGAGCCCCAGATCGAGGGAGATTATCCGTGGTCTTGTATGTCTTCCATTTTCTAATTATTGCTCCCACAGTTGATTTCTTCATACCAAGCTGCTTGCCTATTGCAGATTTAGTCTTCCCAGCCTGGTGCAGGTCTACAATTTTGTTTCTGGTGTCCTTCGACAGCTCTTTGGTCTTCACCATAGAGGAGTTTGGAGTGTGACTGTTTGAGTTTGTGGACAGGTGTCTTTTATACTGATAACAAGTTCAAACAGGTGCCATTAATACAGGTAATGAGTGGAGGACAGAGGAGCCTCTTAAAGAAGAAGATACAGGTCTGTGAGAGCCAGAAATCTTGCTTGTTTGTAGGTGACCAAATACTTATTTTCCACCATAATATGCAAATAAATTTTTTCCAAATCAGACAATGTGATTGTCTGGATTTGTTTCCACATTTTGTCTCTCATAGTTGAGGTATACCTATGATGAAAATTACAGGCCTCTCATCTTCTTAAGTGGGAGAACTTGCACAATTGGTGGCTGACTAAATACTTTTTAGCCCCACTGTGTATATATATATATATATATATATATATATACAGGTAGCCCTCAGTTTACGCCGGGGTTAGGTTCCAGAAGGAATGGTTGTAAATCGAAACCGTTGTAAATTGAAACCCAGTTTATAATGTAAGTCAATGGGAAGTGTGGGAGATAGGTTCCAGGCCCTCTCAAAGTTGTCATAAGTAACACCTAATACATTATTTTTAAAGCTTTGAAATGAAGACTTTAAATGCTAAACAGCATTAAAAACCTAATAAAAGAAACACACAACACCAAATATATAGTTAAACTAAGTTAAATGAATAAAAACATTTGCTACACAACATTATAAACCTAATAAAATAATCACACAACACAGACTTCACTTGCATTTTTCTGCAAACATTTCTTTCTATGCATTCCAATCTGGACTGATTTATACACAGGAAGATTCCTGTTCCTTTGAAATCTGCTCGATAGCTCAGGTCTGGTTAAACTGATTAATTTCAGCT
This sequence comes from Bombina bombina, assembly GCF_027579735.1. Lineage (NCBI taxonomy): Eukaryota > Metazoa > Chordata > Amphibia > Anura > Bombinatoridae > Bombina > Bombina bombina. Next base: position 1,289,118,503 of record NC_069500.1, on the reverse strand, counting down.
TGCTTGGCTTTGCTGCAACACAAGCGGACAGCTCCACCTACTGACTATTTTAATAAATGCACTGCTTCTCAATGCTTTTCAATTGCAGTCACATGACTGGAAAAAAAGGTTGTTATTCTGAAACGGTGTAAATTGAACCGTTGTAAAACGAGCGCCACCTGTATATATATATATATATATATATATATATATATATATATATATATATATATATATATATATATATATATATATATATATATATATATAAAACTCTCAAACAGAAAGCACTCCCCAGGTCTTCAATAAAAAATTTAAATTTATTAGGACATAGTAACTTTTCGGAGAGGTCATCCCCGTCGTAAGACCATAAACATAACACATACCTGTCTCTTTATACCCCAACACCAAACACCTCAACCGCAGCCGGAAATCACTCAGTATTGTAACCGTACCACTGCGCAGGCCCGGCCATTGCCATGGATACCGGACGCAGCGTGACGTAAACTAAAAGCAATTAAGAATTCCAGATATTCTATGCTGACTTCTAAATTGGGCTGTTTAAACATATTCTAATTAGATTTGCTCTAGTGATTTTTCTAGAGATTGTCTTGAGAATTAGATAGCCTCCGATACTGATACTGATATCCTATTGCCATATCTAATATTGTATTTCCCTTGTAAATAAAAACCTATAGACAATGGTAGTTTAGAGGTAAAAATTATATAAGCAAGTGATTTTTGTTAGATCCCCTTTTATTATTATAAGCAATAGGCAAGAGAAGGATGTCACAATAAAAGTAACTGTTAGATTTGATTATTCCATAATACTGCCGATTCTGAATTGCTTAAGATATATTGCTGTGTACTGTTGATGAAATGTCCCCCTGTGTTCTGATTTGCTTTTAGTTTACATCACACTGCGTCCAGTATCTATGGCAACGGCCGAGCCTGTGCAGTGGTGCGGTCAAAACGCTGAGTGATTTCCGGTTTGCGGTTGAGGTGTTTGGTGTTGGGGTATAAAGAGACAGGTATGTGTTATGCTATGTTTATGGTCTGAAGACGGGGATAACCTCTCCGAAAAGTTACTATGTTCTAATAAATTGATTTTTTTTTATTGAAGACCTGGTGAGTGCTTTCTGTTTGGGAGTTATGGATTGGATTTAAATGCACCTTGGGCAGTTGTGGATATTAAGAGTATGTGCAGAGCCCTGCAGAGGAATTATTATATGTATGTGTATATATATATATATATATATATATATATATATATATAATGTGTTTTACTATGTATTTACTGTTAATATTTCACATACGGTGTTGTTCACATACAGAAAAATGTTATTTTTATTTTAAATATATATATATATATATATATATATATATATATATATATATATATATATATACATATATATCTATTCCTATAGATATATAGGTATAGATATATATTTTACATTAACATTATCAGATATATATAGAATATATATATTTAAAAATAAAAATTACATTTTTTTCTATGTGAAAAACATTAGAATGTAAAATATGCATAACACACTTTTGGGTTTCGTTCTTTAGGTCTAACAAGAATGTGTTATTTTAAGGCGCATTATTGAGCAGCCCTACAGAGGAATTATTATATGTATGTGTATATATATATATATATATATATATATATATATTATGAGTGTCTGTGTGTGTGTCTAAATAATAATTCTATGTGTTTTACTGTGTATTTACAGTTAATATTTCACATCCGGTGTTGTTCACATACAGAAAATTTTTATTTTTATTTTAAATGTGCTGGATTAAGAGTTACTATCTTTTTCTTTTTGACCTGACAATTAATTTATTAACTCTCCGTGCACAGGTGGAAGGGGAATAATTTTGGGGTTTACCCCATCATGCTTCGATTTTTGGGAAGTTATTATATATAAATGGAGTGCTGATGCATTATATAATATATATATATATATACCAATACCTATATATTTATTCATATAGATATATAGATATATATTTTACATTAACATTATCAGATATATATATAGAATATATATATTTAAAAATACAAATTACATTTTTTTCTATGTGAAAAACATTAGAATGTAAAACATGCATAACGCACTTTTGGGTTTCGCTCTTTAGGTCTAACAGTGTCGGGTTAGCATACATGAAGAATGTGTTATTTTAAGGCACATTATTGAAATATTAAATAAAAAATATATTATTAATTATAGATACTGTAACATATTTATATATATATATATATATATATATATATATATACTGTATATTCTATGATTTTTTTAGTACATCTATAATAATTATTTACATTCATTATTAATGTTTCTCAATATTTTATATTTAAAGGGCCAGTAAACAGTACATTTGCATAATCAACAAAAGCATGATAACAAGACAATACAATAGCAGTAAGTCGGAACTTTAAGGGAGTAGTAGGTTTTTGTTTCTGACAAATTTCAAAGTTATGTCTTGTTCCACTCCTCTTGTACCATGTGACAGCCATTAGCCAATCACAAATGCATATACGTTTATTCTGTGAATTCTTGCACATGCTCAGTAGGAGCTGATGACTCAAAAAGTTTAAATATAAAAAGACTGTGCACATTTTGTTAATGGAAGTAAATAGGAAAGTTGTTTAAAAATTGCTGCTCTATCGGAATCATAAAAGTTTAATTTTGACTTGAGTGTCCCTTTAAAGTACATAACACGTCTTAATATAACTCATGTCAGGTTACCGCACATGAAGCATGCAATTTAAAAAAACTATTGAAAGTAAGTGCTATTGCATAGTCTTTTATTTGGTAATCATCAGTTATTCAATTCTACTGTATTTGGTGGTCCTTTAATTCATTAAATAAATGTTTATTTTTAATATCTCACACTTTTGTAGTGCTAACACACATTTCCTTGCTTTGTATGGAAGTTGTATGGTCCAACGTTTTAATAAACAATCACTGCGTCTCCTCAATGCTCTGGGTATGTAACTCTCTTTAGGAAGCTTGATGTTACAGATCAGCTCTGGTCACAGTTTTGGAGAAATGCTTTACACAGCATTTGAGTATCCCCAGAAATCCAGCCCTTTTTATATAGATATTGACCACCCACTGGTTTCATCATTTAAATGCCATATTTTCTTTCCATATGTATTTTTTTTTTATTCAGCCAACTGATCTTCACCAAGCAACGGCTCCAGGCGTCATGGTAGAGGTTTTTCAATACTCAGCATCTGCAAACTAGTCTGATTACTTCACATCTCAAAGACACTACGGGGGCCGATTTATCATCGGTCTGTCCGGCACGATCCACTCAGCGGATCATGTCCGACTGACATTGATGAATGCAGACAGCAATGCCGCAGCCTCAGAGCAGGCAGACCAGTTATGGAGCAGTGGTCTTAAGACCGCTGCTTCATAACTGCTGTTTCCGGCGAGCCTGAAGGTTTGTGCGGAAGCAGGGGCATCAAGCTCCATTCGGAGCTTGATAATTTGGCCCCTATGTTGTTTGTGTTTTGGTCTTAATTAATTTCAGTGTGTAGCAGTTTATTAACACTATTATCCTTTAATTGTTAAAAGTTTCAAACTTTATATCAGGCAAGAAAAATGGAGATTTGGGGGTCTAGAGTCTAGACCCCAAATCTCCCTTTTTGTTTGCCTGATAATATGAAGATATTGTCCAATCAAAATTTTTGCAATGGCCATAGGATGTCTAGACTCTAGACACCCTATGGACATTGCAAAAATTTTGATTGGACAATATCTTCATAGTCAGATAAAAGAGCTCTCTCATTGGTTACAAATTCATTATCTGTCCAATTGCTTTTTAACTATTTTAGTGCATTTAGAGGCTTTATAGGGCAGTAGCAAGAATTGTAAGCAAAATATTCTTCTCTATGTCATTAATAAAATCATGATTATTCTGTCACAAAATTTAAATAATCAGAATAATTAACAAAACCACTTGGCAGAGATGAGCAATAATCTGCCTTCAAACAAAAACAAGTTTCTTCTTCTAAAACATATCATCAATTATGTAATTAAGTCATTCATTTGCAGGTTGAATTTAAAAAAAAAATCTTATAGCTTTGCAAAAAAAATTGTAATTTGAAACTTCCCATATTTTTAATATGTTTCTCATAGCATAGTTTATGAAATAGAGCTATAATGTAATCAGATAATTGTTCAATTCACACATTTTGTAAAAATGTATATTTTTTTATTTGTTTTTATCACTTATTAGAAAAACTTAATGTTTTCCTGATGTTTCTATTAATTTTCATTCTATATGTAGAAATCTACTTATCACTCAATAGCAATTACCTTAGGCCTAGATTTAGAGTTGGGCGGTAGCCATCAAAACCAGGGTTAGAGGCTCCTAACGCTGGTTTTTACCGCCCTCTGGTATTTGGAGCCAGTCATTAAAGGGTCTAACGCTCACTTTTCAGCCGCGACTTTTCCATACCGCAGATCCCCTTACGTCAATTGCGTATCCTATCTTTTCAATGGGATCTTTCTAACGCAGGTATTTAGAGTCGTGTCTGAAGTGAGCGTTAGAACTCTAACGACAAAACTCCAGCCGCAGAAAACAGTCAGTAGTTAAGAGCTTTCTGGGCTAACGCCGGTTCATAAAGCTCTTAACTACTGTGCTCTAAAGTACACTAACACCCATAAACTACCTATGTACCCCTAAACCGAGGTCCCCCCACATCGCCGCCACTATATTTAAATTTTTTAACCCCTAATCTGCCTCTCCGTATACCGCCGCCAACTACATTATCCCTATGTACCCCTAATCTGCTGTACCTAACACCGCTGACCCCTATATTATATTTATTAACCACTAATCTGCCCCCCACAACGTCGCCGCCAGCTACCTACAATTATTAACCCCTAATCTGCCGACCGGAGCTCACCGCTAGTATAATAAATGTATTAACCCCTAATCCGCCTCACTCCCGCCTCAATAACCCTATAATAAATAGTATTAACCCCTAATCTGCCCTCCCTAACATCGCCGACAGCTAACTTCAAGTATTAACCCCTAATCTGCCGATCGGAGCTCACCGCTACTCTAATAAATTGTTTAACCCCTTAAGCTAATTCTAACCCTAACACTAACACCCCACTAAGTTAAATATAATTTTTATCTAACAAAATAAATTAAGTCTTATTAAATAAATTATTCCTATTTAAATCTAAATACTTACCTGTAAAATAAATCCTAATATAGCTACAATATAAATTATAATTATATCTTAGCTATTTTAGGATTAATATTTATTTTACAGGCAACTTTGTAATTATTTTAACCAGGTACAATAGCTATTAAATAGTTAATAACTATTTAATAGCTACCTAGTTAAAATAATTACAAAATTACCTGTAAAATAAATCCTAACCTAAGTTACAATTAAACCTAACACTACACTAGCAATAAATTAATTAAATAAAATACCTACAATTACCTACAATTAAACCTAACACTACACTATCAATACATTAATTAAATACAATATCTACAAATAAATACAATTAAATAAACTAACTAAAGTACAAAAAATAAAAAAGAACTAAGTTACAAAAAATAAAAAAATATTTGCAAACATTAGAAAAATATTACAACAATTTTAAACTAATTACACCTACTCTAAGCCCCCTAATAAAATAACAAAGACCCCCAAAATAAAAAAATGCCCTACCCTATTCTAAATTACAAAAGTTCAAAGCTCTTTTACCTTACCAGCCCTGAAAAGGGCCATTTGCGGGGCATGCCCCAAAGAATTCAGCTCTTTTGCCTGTAAAAAAAAACATACAATACCCCCCCCAACATTACAACCCACCACCCACATACCCCTAATCTAACCCAAACCCCCCTTAAATAAACCTAACACTAAGCCCCTGAAGATCTTCCTACCTTGTCTTCACCATGCCAGGTATCACCGATCGTTCCAGGCTCCGAAATCTTCATCCAAGCCCAAGGGGGGGCTAGACATCCATCATCCGATGGCTGAAGAAGTCCAGAAGAGGGTCCAAAGTCTTCATCCTATCCGGGAAGAAGAGTAGATCCGGACCGGCAACCATCTTCTTCCAAGCGGCATCTTCTATCTTCATCCGATGAGGACCGGCTCCATCTTAAAGACCTCCACCGCGGACCCATCTTCTTCTTCCGACGACTTCCCGACGAATGACGGTTCCTTTAAGGGACGTCATCCAAGATGGCGTCCCTCGAATTCCGATTGGCTTATATCAGCCAATCGGAATTAAGGTAGGAAAATTCTGATTGGCTGATGGAATCAGCCAATCAGAATCAAGTTCAATCCGATTGGCTGATCCGATCAGCCAATCAGATTGAGCTTGCATTCTATTGGCTGATCGGAACAGCCAATAGAATGCGAGCTCAATCTGATTGGCTGATTGAAATATTATTTGGGGCATGCCCCGCAAAGGGCCCTTTTAAGGGCTGGTAAGGTAAAAGAGCTTTGAACTTTTGTAATTTAGAATAGGGTAGGGCATTTTTTTATTTTGGGGGTCTTTGTTTTTTTATTAGGGGCTTAGAGTAGGTGTAATTAGTTTAAAATTGTTGTAATATTTTTCTAATGTTTGTAAATATTTTTTTATTTTTTGTAACTTAGTTCTTTTTTATTTAATTAATTTATTGCTAGTGTAGTGTTAGGTTTAATTGTAACTTAGGTTAGGATTTATTTTACAGGTAATTTTGTAATTATTTTAACTATTTTAGCTATTAAATAGTTCTTAACTATTTAATAGCTATTGTACTGGTTAAAATAAATACAAAGTTACCTGTAAAATAAATATAAATCCTAAAATAGCTATAATATAATTATAATTTATATTGTAGCTATATTAGGGTTTATTTTACAGGTAAGTATTTAGCTTTAAATAGGAATAATTTATTTAATAAGAGTTAATTTATTTCGTTAGATTTAAATTATATTTAACTTAGGGGGGTGTTAGGGTTAGGGTTAGACTTAGCTTTAGGGGTTAATCCATTTATTACAGTAGCGGCGAGATTCGGTCGGCAGATTAGGGGTTAATAATTGAAGTTAGGTGTCGACGATGTTAGGGAGGGCAGATTAGGGGTTAATACTATTTATTATAGGGTTATTGAGGCGGGAGTGAGGCGGATTAGGGGTTAATAACTTTATTATGGTAGCGGTGCGGTCCGCTCGGCAGATTAGGGGTTAATAAGTGTAGGCAGGTGGAGGCGACGTTGAGGGGGCAGATTAGGGGTTAATAAATATAATATAGGGGTCGGCGGTGTTAGGGGCAGCAGATTAGGGGTACATAGGGATAATGTAGGTAGCGGCGGTTTACGGAGCGGCAGATTAGGGGTTAAAAAATATGCAGGTGTCAGCGATAGCGGGGGCAGAAGATTAGGGGTTAATAAGTGTAAGGTTAGGGGTGTTTAGACTCGGGGTTCATGTTAGGGTGTTAGGTGCAGACGTAGGAAGTGTTTCCCCATAGAAAACAATGGGGCTGCGTTAGGAGCTGAACGCTGCTTTTTTGCAGGTGTTAGGTTTTTTTTTCAGCTCAAATGGCCCCATTGTTTTCTATGGGGGAATCGTGCACAAGCACATTTTTGAAGCTGGCCGCGTCCGTAAGCACCGCTGGTATCTAGAGTTGCAGTGGCGTTAAATTATGCTCTACGCTCCCTTTTTGGAGCCTAACGCACTGAAAACCCAGCCATTCTGTGAACTCTAAATACCAGCGGTATTTAAAAGGTGCGGGGGGGAAAAAGCATGCGTAGCTAACGCACCCCTTTGGCCGCAGAACTCTAAATCTAGGCCCTAGTGAGGCCATTATTTCAAAATCTTATCTTTTCCTTCAAGTTGACTCATTACTTGTGTTTTATGAAAAATGATAAATATCTCTCAAGGGCAACTAAATGTAAAACCTACCACTCAGCTCTAATGGTTTACAAATTGTTATTATATATACTATTTTTTTAGCAATATAGCTAAAACATTTTATAGATATTTATATATTTATTTAGTTTTTGCTTTTGATAATGACTTTAGGATTAAAGTAACAATGTGATTAGCCAAATTAAACTTTTTTTTTTCTGGCCCTTTAAGAAGAAAAATGTAGCTAACTAACAATTGCCAGAAAAAAAAATGCTTTTGCATTGTCTCTTTATTATGCATTTATTGATTATACTATTCCACTGTGATTAGCTGCTCTTTAAATTGGTGGCAAATAAATATATATTAATTCATTTAAAATACCATTAGAAGCATTTTTGCAATATACTTCTGCTTGTTAAAATACTTTTGTTAAAGTATATAGCTTTTTTTTCTCTCACATTGATAGTATATGCTGAATTTCTCATATCTATTGTGGCTGTCACAAAATGGTGTTGGATACTTTGATTATTACTTTTTATATTATTTATTGATTTATTAATACAAAGAAAAAAAGATATGAATATTACAAATAAGACATATAATATTTTGAACTGTTCTACAAAATTAATGAATAACATTCTAACCCACTTATAAACATGATTAAATCCACTTTAAAACAAAGTTATATTGTGGATGTAAATCTTCACTTTACATGTGTTATTTATTTATTTTTTCCCCATTATATTGATCTATAAATTCTGACCAAGTTTCATTGTTTTGTAGAGGAATTTATGTCAAACCATTTATATGCATGAAATTAAAAGCTTAGAAAACCTGCACAATGAAAACACTTTTTTTTTATGTAAAATATTTTAAATGGAAATACATTAATGACTTGAATTTAAGTCTGTGAATCAATGAATGAGAATAAATGATGTATTGCCAAGATTTTCTATACCATAACATCAGTTAACACAAGATACTCAGAATTGAATGAGAAAAATAATTCAAAACCTGCCTTATTTCTAAGCTGTATACCATATAGTGTGGTGTGATGTTTCTATGGTAACCAAAACTTGATGCGTTAATTATTTATGACTAATCCTCCTTTGAAATAACAGTTGCTCCACCCCTTTCTCTGGCTAGCCTGATAACATAATCATACAACATTAGGACTGAAAACATAAGGCAGAAGAATGTCACCCCCATGGTGGTAAGTATGTTAGCAGTTCAAATGTGAATGACCAATAAATGTATTAGGTATGTGTGCCTCTTTTTTTTAAAAAATACACAAGTACTACATACTTAAATGTACTCAGGCAAGATTATAATAAAAGTTCATTGTATTCAAAGCTGATGCAGGAACACCCTCCCACCCTGGGAGATTATTGTCTGCTCCTGACTCAGGTTTTTGACATAATTCAGTAACATGTCATACATTGTATTGGCAAGTTACATGTTTATGCAACATGCTAGCAAGCAAAAACAAAAGTATCTGCAAAAATGTAACACAATATCAAAAATCGAATAGCTAAATGTATAATATTATGTATTGGCCAAATGTGTCACAATAAACTAAATGACAAAGTAACTTTTTTACAGGTACATATACTGAAAAAGGCCTGAAATTGAACGAAGCAAAAAATAATTATACAATTTCTTAAAAGCTTATATATGTTATCCATAGGAAGAACCATAGAACTTGTTGTATAGCTAATCAGCATATCTAGACAAGTATCCCTGCATACTTCCCATAGAAGTAGTCTGTATATATTGTTACCAATGCACAACAGAACTGCATAACTTAAATTAATATTGCCTTTTATTCAAAGGAGGAACAGCTTGAAATCAAACACTCTATTGGATCCCTTAGTGCTTACTGGTAATGATAATCATATGAGAATAAAAGCATGTATATTATGAACAAATGAATATACTGGAATTGATTTTCCAACATATTACCAAAACTTGACAGAGTATATGTTAACTTTAAATCAGTCCCTCCCAAAAAATGTTTATTTATACCTCAAAGGATCAAGCCACCGATACCTCTCTATGTTATAGAAATTAAACTGCACTAGTTAACCATAGATTTCACAAAACAATCACATGTTCTATTCTTAAAGGGACAGTAAAAATTCTGAGATTGTAATATACAATGCTTAGTTATTCAAAGTTAAATAACTTTGCAATCTACTTTCAATATTTATATTGCCCCCTTTTTCTGCAGTTTAAGGGCTAGATTACAAGTGCTAAATTATTGCGCTCCTGCAAATGGACAAATTTGCCAGTTTGCGGCAGCGCAATAATTAACCAGCCATTACAAGTGGCTGGTTATTGCTACCACAAGCTCGCAATAGCAATTAGCCCTCTGAAAATTAACCAGAGATTATTTAAAAACTGCACTAGGCAGTTTTGGGGCTTTAAAGTTGGTGAGAGCGGTGTTTAGAAAAAATGGTGTTCCCATAGATCTCAATGTAAATATAGATGTATATGCTTATATGCATATATATTTATGTGTTAATATGTGTATATACACATATTAACACATAACTATATATGTATATAATCATATACATATATATTTAAAAATGCTGCCCATTGCTGCGCTACTTACCTCTTTCGCTGCGCAAGGTTCTTATGCCGTCTGTGATGGCATGAGAACAAGGCTCCGATGGGAGCCTACGGAAGCGCGCTCTTGTGAGTGTAATGCTTCCTAGCAATGCGAACGTGAGCTTGTAATAGTAGATTTGTAATACTACGTTTATCTTGTAATTCTAGCACACATTATCATGCGCTGATATTAAAAAAAAGTGGAGCGCTAATATCGCTTGCTCGCAAGCGATATTTAGCGCTCCACTTGTTATCTGGCACTATATCTTGAAAATTTTGTTTTTTCTACTCCAGTAAACTGAAAGAGCACATGACAGACTTCACAAGCCAAATCTTGTCACATATCTGTCCCTAACTAGCAGTTTGTTATCTTATCATTTTCGTTGGAGCCAAACAGTGGACATTAACACATTATCCATTGCAAGCCCTGACTTCTCCAGACTCAAGTCAATAATACAAACAACAAACAAATAAAATGTGTGTAATGTTACTCCTCCTTTGTAATGATACGTGTTGTATGTTAGAACAGATGGTGTAATAAAGTTCTGGTACCTAGTATCCACTATTGTAGGACCACTCAGCCTCACACCAAACCTTGGATTCACACAGATCTAACTTATAGGAATCCGGTTATGCTCAATGAACTGAGGGTCACTACTGCAGGGTACAGAGTGAAAACGGAGCTGTCACGCAACCAAATATATGATAGATAGATATCACCAGATAAATATGATAGAAATGTATCTAATGATAGATATGATGAGTATACCACAGGGTTACAAATGTATGTAAATATGATAGAAGAGTCACACATACACAATAGGCAGGTAATATATGTAGAAGTCACACACAGTTATGGAAATGCCATAATGTAGCATAGGCAGAGAATAAAACCCCAATGTAATTTGAGAGAATGCTAGACTAGTAATGTTTAAGGAGGAGTGAGTATGGAGACAACATGAAGTACTAAGCACAACCACAGTATGAATTAGTTAGAGCTGATAACAAAACCTTGTCCAAAGTTGTTAATGAAGTTACTGTATATAAATGCAACACTTGAGGTGATGGTGATAGACAGGTAGTTATATTGGGATATGCAGATAGTAAATGATATGGCAGGCTGAAGTGATAATAAGCAAGAACAGTCACTTAGGTTAGATGAAATCAAACAGCAAGCGTTACAATGACATGCAGAGATCCATAGAAGTATGCAATGAGTATGGCAGATAAAGATATTTTACAGTATGGAGGTAGCAAACAGTCAATTAGCGTAGCGGTAATAGAATAACAAGCATGAGAGTCAATCAAATATCCTGCAAAGGTAGTTAGCATATACAGACCAAATCCAAGTTGTATTTCAGGAACAGCGTGTCAGCAGATGCTGTTGAGACCATTACCCTTGAAGGAGAGAGAGAGCGCGGTACAAGCGCTGGAAGAACACTGAGATGCCGGGTGTGACGTCATACACACCCGGAGTAGCATAATGGGGAAACTGTAGCTGAACTTTTGGTTCCAGTTTGGTTCCGGTATGTCTGCAGGAGCAGATTCGGTTATACCGGCACAGAGAAGCTGAGATGGCAGTACTCAGTAGAGTTCCACAGAGTCAGGTATGAAATCCCCCTAGTCAGAGGAATGGGTTAGGTTTCTTAGGCAGGAGTCACTTATAGCAACTGATACAAATTACCAAGCAGGGAGCATAGAGAGGAGGGGCCTTAAATAGGGTACAAGGAGTAAGATTTAAAGGGACAGGCTTGTAATGATCAAATCCCTGACATCCTTAAAGGGACACTGAACCCAAATTTTTTCTTTCATGATTCGGGTAGAGCATGACATTTTAAGCAACTTTCTAATTTATTCCTATTTTTCTTCGTTCTCTTGCTATCTTTATTTTAAAAGCAGGAATGTAAATCTTAGCAGCCAGCCCATTTTAGGTTCAGCACAGTGGATAGTGCTTGCTTATTGGAGACTTACATTTACCCACCAATAAGCAAGCATAACCCAGGTTCTCAACCAAAAATGGGCCGGCTCCTATGCATCACATTCCTGCTTTTTAAAGATAGCAAGAGAACAAAGAAAAATTGATAATAAGAGTAAATTAGAAAGTTGTTTAAAATTGCATCTATCTGAATCATGAAAGAAAAACATTGGGTTTAGTGTCCCTTTAAAGGCTTTACTTTACACAACATTCATTTTATTGTATCACTGATGCAAATGTAAAAAATAAAAAGTTTATTGAAGTACATCAAGGTTTTTCTTTATTTAAAAATAAGGTGAGCAATTACCATCCAGCTTCCCTCCCTTCTTTCATCTGCAGGGTAACTAAAAAGTACAGACCTAAAGCATCATCAGTGTGAGGTGAGGAAGGAGTCTGGAACTCAGTATGCAGGGATAGAAAACCAAAACAAAGAAACAGGTAGATTACTAGTTATACGCACTATTGGGAATTTAACGAACGCAAAAAAAGTTGCATTATTTCACCCTCTATAGAGCAGCCATTACAAGTTTTGAAACAGCCGGCTTGTGCGTGCGATATGGTTGTGTTGAGCTCCATACCACACGAAATAGAAGCACTGTTTTTACGTGCTCCTGCACGCTTTCCCCATAGACATCAATGGGGAGAGCGGGTTAGAAAAATAACTAACACCTGCGATCGCGGAATGAAAAGCTCCGTAACGCAACCCCATTGATGTCTATGAGGAAATAAAAAGGAACGTTTAAACCTAACACCCTAACATAAACCCTAAGTCTAAACACAGCTAATCTGCTGCCCCCAACATCACCGTCACCAACATATTGTTATTAACCTGTAATCTGCCGCTCCTGATATCGCCAAAACTATACTAAAGTTATTAACCCCTATTTCCTCGCACCCCAACATCGCCCACACTATAATAAATCTATTAACCCCTATTCCGCCGATCTTCGACATCACTGCCACTAAATAAAGCTATTAACCCCTAAACCGCCAGCTCACCACATCGCAACAGCCTCAATTAAACTATTAACCCCTAAACCTAACCCTAACCCTAAACCAAACAACCCCTAACATTATCATAATTAAAATAGAGCTAAATTAAAGTTAAAATTATTAACTAAATAATAGCTATTTAAAACTAAATAGAAACTTCCCTGAAAATAAATCTAAGCTAACTACAATATAACTAACTAGTCCTAAAGCCTGTGTACACGGGCCATTTTTTGCAGCACAGCGGTCCCACCCCTTGCTCTCTCTCTATCCCCCCTCTCTTTTGCTCTCTCTCTTTCTCCCCTCTCTTTTGCTCTCTCTCTCCCCTTCTATTTTACTCTATCTCTCTCTCTCTCCCCCTCTCTTTTGCTCTCTCTCCCCCCTCTCTTTTGTTCTCTCTCTCTCCCCTCTCTTTTGCTCTCTCTCTCCCCCTCTCTTCCCCCTCTCTTTTGCTCTCACCCCCCTCTCTTTTGTGCTCTCTCCCCCCCCTCTCTTTTGCGCACTCTCCCTCCTCTCTTTTTGCTGTCTCTCTCCCCCCTCTCTTTTGCTGTCTCTCTCCCTCCTCTATTTTGCTGTCTCTCCCCCCCCTCTCTTTTGCTGTCTCTCTCCCCCCTCTCTTTTGCTGTCTCTCCCCCCCCTCTCTTTTGCTGTCTCTCCTCCCTCCTCTCTTTTGCTGTCTCTCCCCCCCCTCTCTTTTTGCTGTCTATCTCCCCCCCTCTCTTTTGCTGTCTCTCTCCCCCCTCTCTTTTGCTGTCTCTCTCCCCCCCCTCTCTTTTGCTATCTCTCTCCCCCATCTCTTTTGCTGTCTCTCTCCCCCCCTCTCTTTTGCTGTCTCTCTCCCCCTCTCTCTTTTGCTGTCTCTCTCTCTCCCTCTCTCTATCCCCCCTCTTCTGCTCTCTCTATCCACCCTTTTCTGCTCTCTCTATCCCCCCCTCTTTAGAGCTCTATGTCTCTCTGCAGGCACCCGGCACCCACCTGCGTCACGCCCGGCCACGCTTGCATCACGTCCGGGCCATGCCCACATCACACCCACCGGCCATGCCCACATCACGCCCCGACCACGCCCACTCCACATCGGCCGGACACGTCCACTCCACCACACAACGCCAGGTCAGTTGGAAGGCCAGGTGTGTTTGTCCTCGCGGGTAGTCTCTACTGCGCATGACAGCTTTGGACAAACACACTTGGCCTTTTATTATATAGGATAGTTATATTGTAGCAGCTTAGGTTTTATTTCACAGGTAAGTTTTTGTATTTATTTTAACTAGGTAGACTAGTTAGTAAATAGTTATTAACTATTTACTAACTACCTAGTTAAAATAAATACAAAAACTTACCTGTGAAATAAAACCTAAGCTGCCTTACACTAAAACCTAACATTACAAAAAATAAAAAACACTATAATTATAAAAAATAAAAAACCTATCATTGCAAAAAATAACAAACAAAATTATCCAAAATAATAAAAAATTATTCCTATTCTAATACCCTTTTAAAAAAATAAAAAACCCACCCCAAAATAAAAAAATAATATATAATAAACTACCAAGGGCCCTTAAAAAGGGCCTTTTGTAGGGCATTGCCCTAAAGAAATCAGCTTTTTTCCTACAAAAGAAAAACAAACACCCCCTAACAGTACACAAACTCCCATCCCCCAAACACACAAAATAAAAATAAAGTAAAACCTAATTTACCCATTGCCCTGAAAAGGGCATTTGTATGGGCATTGCCCTAAAAAAACATAATTTATGTAAGAACTTACCTGATAAATTCATTTCTTTCATATTAGCAAGAGTCCATGAGCTAGTGACGTATGGGATATACATTCCTAACCAGGAGGGGCAAAGTTTCCCAAACCTTAAAATGCCTATAAATACACCCCTCACCCACACCCACAATTCAGTTTAATGAATAGCCAAGAAGTGGGGTGATAAGAAAGGAGCGAAAGCATCAAAAAAATAAGGAATTGGAATAATTGTGCTTTATACAAAAAAATCATAACCACCACAAAAAAGGGTGGGCCTCATGGACTCTTGCTAATATGAAAGAAATGAATTTATCAGGTAAGTTCTTACATAAATTATGTTTTCTTTCATGTAATTAGCAAGAGTCCATGTGCTAGTGACGTATGGGATAATAAATACCCAAGATGTGGAACTTCCACGCAAGAGTCACTAGAGAGGGAGGGATAAAATAAAGACAGCCAATTCCGCTGAAAAATTAATCCACTACCCCAAATCAAAGAGTTTCAATTTTTATAATGAAAAAAACTGAAATTATAAGCAGAAGAATCAAACTGAGACAGCTGCCTGAAGTACAATTCTACCAAAACTGCTTCTAAAGAAGAGAAAACATCAAAATTGTAGAACATAGAAAAAGTATGCAAAGAAGACCAAGTCATTGCTTTGCAAATCTGATCAACAGAAGCTTCATTCTTAAAAAGCCCAAGAAGTAGAAACTTACCTAGTAGAATGAGCCATAATCCTCCGAGGCGGGAATCCACCCGACTCCAAATAAGCATGATGAATCAAAAGTTTAAGCAATATGCCAAATAAATGGCAGAAGCTTTTTGACCTTCCTAAAACCAGAAAAGATAAAAAATAGACTAGAAGTCTATCTGAAATCTGAATAGCTTCAACATAGAATTTCAAAAACTCTTACCATATCCAAAGAAAGTAAGAATCTGACCAAAGAAGTCTTAGGAAAACAATAATTCCTTTCTAATGTGTGTTAGAATTTACAACTTTAGGTAAGAATTGAAATGAGGACAGCAAAAACCACCTTATCCTGATGAAAAAAAAAAAAAAAAAAATCAGAAAAAAAGAGATTCACAAGAAAGAACAGATAATTCAAAAACTGTTCTAGCTGAAGAGATGTCCCAAAAAGAACAATACTTTCCATGAAAGTAATTAATGTCCAGAGCAAGCATATGCTTAAATAGAAAGAGCCTGAAAACCTTCAGAACCCAATTAAGACTCCAAGGAGGAAGAATTGGCTTAATGACAGGTTTGATGCGAATCAAAACCTGAACAAAATGATGAATATCAGGAAGTAACACTGCCTTATCCTGATGAAAAATCAGAAAAGGATATTCACAAAAAAGAGCAGATAACTCAAAAACTCTTCTAGCAGAAGAAATAACCAAAAGGAACAATACTTTTCCAAGAAAGTAATTAATGTTCAGAAAATGCATAGTTTCAAACGGAGGAGCCTGTAAAGCCCTCAGCACCAAATTGAGACTCCAAAGAGGAGAGATTGAATTAATGACAGGCTTGATACGGACCAAAGCCTGTACAAAACAATGAATATCAGGATGATTAGCAATCTTTCTGTGAAAAAAGAACAGAAAGAGTAGAGATTTGTCCTAACAAAGAACTGAAGACAAAACCTTATCCAAACCAACCTGAAAAAATAATAAAATTCTATGAATGTTAAAAGAATGCCAAGAAAAGTAGGTCTTCCAGACTCAATAATAAATCTTTCTAGAGACAGATTTACGAGCCTGAAAACATAGTATTAATCAATGAGTCAGAAAAAACCTCTATGACTAAAAACCAAGCGTTCAATCTCCATCCCTTCAAATTTAATGATTTGAGATCCTGATGGAAAAAATGGGCCTTGAGAAAGAAGGTCTGGTTTAAACGGAAGTGTCCAAGGTTGGCAACTGGCCATACGAATAAGATCTGCATACCAAAACCTGAGAGGCCATGCTGGAGCCACCAGCATAACAAACAAATACTCCATAAGATTTTGGAAATCACTTTGGAAGAAGAACTAGAGGCGGAAAGAAATAGGCAAAAAGATAATTCCAAAGAAATGTCAATGCATACACCGCCTGAAGATCCCCGGACCTGAATAGGCCCCTGGGAAGTTCTTTATTCAGATGAGATGCCAACAGATCTATTTCTAGAAATGTTCACATCTGAAAAATTGAAAAACATATCTGGGTAAGAGAGACCATTCTCCCGGAAGTAAAGCTTGATTAACAGAGATAATCCACTTCCCAAATATTTATACCTGGGGAAAAAAAACACAGAATTTAGATAGGAGCTGGATTTAGCCCAAGATAATATCCGAGACACTTCTGTCACAGCCTAAGGACTGATAGTCCTACCCTGATGGATTGACATACACCATAGTTGTGATATTGTCTGAAAAACAATAAACGTCTCTTCTTCAAAAAGAAACTAACTGAAAAACTCTAAGAAAACACGGAGTTCTAAAATATCAAATGGTAATCTCGCCTCCTGAGATTTCCAAACCCCTTGTGCTGACAGAGATCCTCAGACCAGCCTCCCAACCAAAAAGACTCACATCTGTAGAGATCATGGTCCAGGTTGAAAGAAACAAAGAGACTTGTAGAACTAAATGATGGTGATCTTAACCACCAAATCAAGAAAGATAAATATTAGGATTCGAAGATTTAAAATGCGAAATCCTAGAATCCCTGCACCATAATTCAGCATAAAAGACTGGAAAGGTTCTTTCTATTGAAAATGAGCAAAGGGAATTGAATCCAATGCTGTGGCCATAAGACCTAAAAACTTCTATGCATATATAGCAACTGAAGGAAATAATAGAGACTAAAGGTACGCGACAGACGGAACACAATAAAATTGTCCCTTGTCTGATAGAGACAAAGACAGTGACACAAACTATCTGGAAACCTAAAAAAGGTGACCCTTGTGTGAGGAATCAAGAGCTTTTGAAAAAAAGATCCTCTAACTATGTCCTGGAAGAACAAAGTGAATCATATGAGATTCCGCATCCTCAGAAAATAATCTGAATGAAAACAGAAAAAAGAAAATATGCATTTATTGTATCTAATGAAAACAAATAATGCTATCACTGACCAAAAAAGGCAGAATAGTTTGAATAAAACTCAGAAACCCAGTTCCTAAAAATGGAACTGGAAGAAATACCCCAGAAGATTCCAGGTCTGAGCAGCGCTTTGAACCCCACGAGTGATCAGCCATGCTTCAACAGTAACCAAAATATATAGGACCGAAACACACTTAAAGAAAGTGTTAGCCTTACTGGAATAAAATCAAAGAAATTTGGACCGAAATAGAACCAAATAAATTTCAAAAAAGTCTTAACCTGCCCCTTGCCAGCCAAGCTGGGAATACGGCACATACATCGCAATTTTAGGGAGCTGATTTCGAACTGAAAAATTTCCAATTAAAAACATGTTACTTGGGAAAGAATTCAGGAATTCGTTCCTTAATAAGAACAACCAAACTAG
Source organism: Bombina bombina (assembly GCF_027579735.1). Classification (NCBI taxonomy): domain Eukaryota; kingdom Metazoa; phylum Chordata; class Amphibia; order Anura; family Bombinatoridae; genus Bombina; species Bombina bombina. The sequence continues at coordinate 1,289,099,813 of NC_069500.1, read as the reverse complement.
TATAAGCTTAAAGTTTTAGTCTTAGAACTCAATCTTGAAGCCCAGAGTAACAGTTAAGAATTTAATCCAATTATAAAACAAATAATTGATTATCTTAGAACAAAAGAAATATGGATTTTTAGAAATCACAAAATTCTTCTAGCTAAAAACATAGATTAAACCTCATTTGCGAAAATATTCAATAAAATGAAGAAACAAATGAAATTATTAGCATGATAGTCCAGTTAAAGGATCAGTCAATACAGAGGACCTGCATAATCAATAAATGCAAAACAACAAGACAAATGCAACAGCACCTAGTCTAGTAAATGTTGTCCCTTTAACAATGCTAAAATAAATCATAATCTGATACTTGATCTTAAAGTAAACAGAAAAAAGGAAGCAATTGCAACATCCAAATAAATCACAGGTCCAAGAAAAGTACCTGAAACTAAATAATTTTCCATAAATAAGATACAACCATCTAAAGGAAAATAAATACTATTTTGGTATAGAAACAATAGCATAAGTAGTAGGAGTAGAGATAGCCCAATAAATTGGAGAACCCTCCAAATTGAATTTAACTGCCGGCAAGAATATAGTTTAAAACCTTTGAAGAAGGAATAAAAGAAAATTATCAGCCTATTCCATTCCCTAGTAAGAGGAATTGGGAAAAAACCTCTGAAAACACAGAAGAATAAATAAGCAGAAATAGTGTTAGCTAGTCTTGAAAAAGAACTAGTTACCTTAATATCCAAAATAATCAACACCTTTTCAACAAAGAACAAATGTACTTTAATAAAAAAATAAAATAAAAAAGTAGATTTGTTAGTGTCAATATCTGATGAAGAAAATTCTGAATGAGAAAAAACATCATCAGAGAAGGATAAATCAGTATGTTGTTGGTCATTTGAAACTTCAATAATTAAAAAAGAAGTTTGAAAAAAAACTTTTATTAGAAGGCACGATGTCAGACAAAGTCTTTAAAATAGAATCAGAAAAATATTTCTTATAAATCTTCTAAATATTTCTTGTACATAAGATGTAAAAAGAATGGCAATATATAAAGCATAAATACTAATGGATTCTGCATGTAAAAGTTTATCATGATAACTTATTACCAAACCATAGCTAAAGATAAACATTCATAACATTTAAAATAAATGAACTTAGCTTTGGTAGGACTGAACTCAGTCAACAGGAATCCTCTTAGATTGTTTTGAAACAGGAACAGTGAAATCTTGCAATATGTAATAGAAAAAAACAATATTTAAAGCAAAATTATCAAATTCCTTAAATGACAGTTTCAGGAATGGGAAAAGAATGCAAAATAATAAGCTTCTAGAAACCAGAAGCAATAAAAAAGTGAGGTTTAAATAATGTGAGGAAAAAAGTGAAACAGAAAATACGCCCACATTTTTTGGCGCCAAATATGACGCCCACATTATTGGCGCTAAATACAATGCCCATATATTTGGCGCCAAGTATGATGCCACATCCTCTGACGCCAGAACCGACGCCCACATTTTTTGGCGCAAAAAAATGTCTGAATACACATGCGTCAAAAATGACGTATTAACAGAATACAACTTCCGGCGTCAACTATGGCGCCAGAAATGACGAAAT